>NC_092859.1:117163791-117167905 GCF_032062135.1 Pyxicephalus adspersus | reverse complement strand
CCTCTGGTCACAACTCCTAAATTTTAGATTTTTCCTCTGTAGGAGGTTTAACCCTTTCCCATTTTACCCAAAACCTTTGCAAATCAATCTTATGAGGCACCGTTAACACAGAAGGACAAGGGCCTGAAGGGTAGGTATGCCTGTCAAATTATTATTATTTTTTTCATGAAGAATGGGGCAAATCTATTTTAGGAATTCCGTCAGAAGATTTAGTCAGTGTAGCACCATATAATGTGTTTTACTCACCCATTTCTCCTCCTGATATTGAAAAATCCTTAGGCAGTACTGTCCATTTCTGAATTCGCTGGGCATTAGAAACTGCTTCACTGTTGACCTTGTCTATACCCTCTTGGATTGCTCTATATACAGCTTGGTCCTTCTGTCCCACAATCTCAGTTACTGTTGTGGCCCTACTGCCAGCATCAATACAAAATCGGATTGCTTCCTGGGTTAGATTATCCATTGGCTCCATGCTTTCTGGGTCTACTGTGCACTGGGGAGAAAAATATTGTGCAGTTCTGTGCGCCATATGTAACTAAACTGCAAATGAAAAAATAAAAAAAACATTTCATACCTTTAGGGTAAGAAGCATTGAAAGAAATTTCCTCCTGTCACCAATAAGCACTGCATTGCTCACAATTGATAGGTGACTCTTAATGGAATCTTCTATAGGGATAGGTGGTATATTCTCCCCACCAGCAGTGATGATTAGTTCTGTGGACAGAAGATACATCTATTCTACACAATATATAGTATAATGCTTTATTATGTATGTATGGAGGAAAATGGATTGTTATCCAAGCAAGCTATCATTGTACAGAGTAGGAAATCACAAAGTTATTGGGCCATCTCTTACCTTACTGGAATCAATTATATATGATGCATTTTTCTGGACAAATGTGTTTTTCCCAGTATACAAGTAGGAGTAACTACACAAGATGCAAAAATGCAAGTGGAGCATATATTAGGAATGTAAATGATTACTTCTTATGAACCCTTGTCTAGAAAGGCATATGAGATGGGAAGTTTATTGGGGTGCCAGCAAGCTGCATTTGTTAATCACTTAAAGGACAGCTGTCTTGGTAGGCGTTTTATTGTCATAGCTTCCATTACGCAGCTTCCTAGCATAGTACTAGTTCTGAGGAAGGATATCTCACTGCAGCATTATGGCACATGTACACACAGGCATCAAACTACAGGCAAGAATCCAAATGCAGTAAGTTTAGGTACTTCTATTATTTTGCATTAGTTTGCCTTTGCTTTGCTCAGTATGTGAAATAGTATGTGAAAGAATTTTTAGGTATTGATATACTGCCCCTATCACTAATATCTTGGTATTAGCCCTACAAAAATCTGCAAAGCAAAGAACCCTGTGATGTGCTTAGAACCAGACAACCAGAGGCCTTGTCCTCATTGGCTTTGAAAAAACTACAGGCCGACAAGTGAGTAAAATGTGACATGCTTTAGCTCAGCTTCAATTTCAACATAGGGTAGCACAGGGAAATTGGGCTTTGGCAGGGGGCAAAACAGTTTGCTGGCTTGAAATTCAAACAGAAGAAAAGCTGAAGCAACCATGAGGACTGCTAACTTGCATTTCAGAGACTTCAAAATAACAGCCTCAGGAACCAGGTGTCTGAAGACAGTAGAGACTACTCGTCCTAACAGATACCAATAAACAGAATAGCATTAAAGAAGGGTTTGGCTACTGTTACAGAGATAGGTGATGTCTATGAGAGAATGAAAGTAAAATTAGTAAATGAATATGCATTCTAACCAAAAAGGGAGTGTAGAAATGAGGTCAGATATTGCTACAGGCCATGATACCTTCAACTTCTGAAGGGCTATGCATCAACTTAGCCAAGGACAACTGCATTTTTCAAGGAACTGAGACATTGTAAAAGACATTTTGAAAAAAAAAATACCTTTAATTCTGCCTGTCACCTGCAGAAAGCCATCGGAGTCCATTTTACCAATGTCCCCTGAATGTAACCAGCCATCCTCATCAAAAACCTCTTTAGTTTTGTCTTCCATGTTCAGATATCCCATAAAAACTGTCCGGCCCCAAAAACAGATTTCTCCATTTCCTTCTGAGTCCTTGTTAACTATTTTCATTTGACATCCAGGCACAGCCTTACCACAGCTGTAAAAAGACTTTATTGTTAGATGTCCAGTACAAGAATTGTATAAAGGGGTTAACAGGTTAATTATCTGCTGACCTAAGCATCCATTCATGGCAATAACAAGACTTGCTTTTCATAATATCATGAACTAAAATAAAGAATATTACAATGTTACAGCTGAATTTAACATTTTAGGTGGCCATAAATGATATTGTATACAAAACCAAATGTGAGGGAGTACCATGGTCTTGTCAAACCAGGTCTTGGTTGGCAAAACTAGTTAGCCGTAAGATTGCACACAAACTAAAAAGATTCTTAAAGATTTTAAGAGCTGGTTGTGTGACAACGGAAGCATTGATGCAATTATTATTACGCAGTATTTATATAGCGCCAACATATTACGCAGCACTTTACAAAGTCTATAGTCATGTCAGTAGCTGTTCCTCAAAAGAGCTCACAATCCAATGTCCCTACCATAGTCATATGTCATTGTAACAGTCAAAGGACAATTAGGGAAGCCAATTAACCTAACTGAATGTTTCTGGAATGTGGGAGGAAACCGGAAAATCCGGAGGAATCCCACGCAAACACGAGGAGGACCTGTAAACTCCATGCAGATAGTGTCCCGGCTGAGATTCGAATAACATCAGTTTAAATATATTCTAAGTAACTAAGCTACAGAGAAAGGTTGATTTATTCATTTTATGAATTTTTATAGCACTGACATATTTTATAACACTTTAAAATCAATAGTGAATAAATTACATTAATGTCTGAAGAAAGCTTTTTGCAATGCAAAATCCTTGTCTTCCGATTGTAAAACATACATTACGGAGGAACTTCATCAAATTTTTTAAATGAATGGTTATAAATCGTAGAAAGAGTCAGTAAGAGGAAGAAACATGGGTAGAAACTTTATGTACCATGGACTGATAGACATGATTACCTGTAGTAATGTGTCACCATTCTGCCCTTTTTGTCAAGGTTTTCCAATAAACTCATGTTTATTGTACAGGAATTATCAGAATAGGCAGCTCATGGAGAAGATATGTAACAATTTAACTGTGGTAAAGAATATCTACAGAAGAATACAACATGGCATCTCTAGCAATATGAGAAGCAATCAAACCTTAGGTCACCTTTATTTGGATATTTAGTTATTTAACATAAAGGTGGTGGCAGAACAGGCAGATAATAAAAATCACAACTTATTTTATTTGTTTTAAAAAAGATATTCATTCACACAATATGTACCATACTCATTGCACAGAAAGATTCAAACTTGAATACAAGGTAATTCTCAGTGTGAATCACTGTGATTCACAGTGTTGCATTTTAGGGACGAGTCTGTGAAGGAGCTCTACTTCTTGTTTGTTGTGGGTAGGATTAAGGACTCTGACTGTTCTGTACAGCAGGGGTACCTGCACTGCAGGAATAACTACTATAGAACAAATCAGCTGTTTAGTACTTATAAGTGTATTTCAGTTGTTTAAACATTTGATCACCATCCATGCCAGGCTAGAGACTTTACTTTCCTGCACTGAAGGTAAACACTCCATCCTACTCACCTACTTGGCCAAGTGAGTGCCCAGACATTTATTAATCATTAACCCTCTCATGAGGTCATTCTATATTTTTCTCCTGTCTGCCAATTCCCATTGATAACTCGATAGCACTGTTCAGCGCAGTTTGCATTTGTTTACTTACAGTGCTTTCCTTTCATCCCACAGAGAGTCTGGAAGGGTATTTGAGACTATTTCATACTTAAAGCTAACTTTTAGACAAAGAGAAATACACAAATACAATGAATATAAGTGGGCAATTTTAGATTTTTAATTATGTCTATCCAATTCTGAGATTTATTCTGTTCTGCCATACAATACAGTTGGCTATAGCAGGGTAGGGGATCAGATTTTTACCTGTTGCTGACAGGTCCAGCCCCTCCCCCAGCCTGTGTTGAGACAGTGAAAAGAGAAACAGCAGACTGATAAGTC
>NC_092859.1:117147338-117162829 GCF_032062135.1 Pyxicephalus adspersus | reverse complement strand
AAAAAAAACATTTAGTATAAGGCTCCTGAAAGAAGTATTCTTACCATTGGAAGCGATGAGTATATGGGCTGGACATGACGTGGGGTCCTGATGTCTCACTCATACCATATGCCTCATACAGTGTAATGTTAAGCCCAAGGAAGAATTCCAGAGTTTCTTTAGAGATAGGAGCTGCACCTGAGAAGTGTTTCTGGCAGTGAGAAAATCCCAGCATCTTGCGAATTTTGGAGACGACCAAATAATCAGCCACAGCTGGGAGAAACAGCTTCAGTTCACCACTAAGGACACATGATGACAACCCAACTGAATAAAATGTTCTGTCTATATACTAAAAATACATTTACAACATTAGGGAACATAACTGCTTGGTTACATGAAGCCTGTTCACACTTATTATATTTTTAACAAAAGATGCTTCTGAACAATTTTTAGCAAAATATAAAAACAACACGCTGCTGTATTTCAGTAATAATAGGGTGGTGAAATGAACTGAAGGATGTACTGTGCACTGGACTGTGTATACTGACCCCTGCACTGTATATATATTACATAAACCTGACCCCTGCAGTATGTACATTACAGCTCCATCCAATATGTAACATATTCCTGATCTCTGCTTTAAGTGAGTTACATACACCTGACTCCTGCACTATGTACATTACATACACCTGACTGACCCCTGCATCCAATATGTAACATATTACTGATCTTGTGCACTCAATACAAGTATCAGGATCAGACTTCACAGCAGAATCCATCATGTGCAGGAACAAGTAGGTATGCCTAGAATTCTATGCTTCACTGCATGTTAAGCAAGGACGGCAAGGGATGCAGAAGTGACGGGACATGCAAACTATTGGGTGTGTAAAAGGATTAATATGGCTCCATCACCAGTAGGCTTACCGCAACTCACTTATGCATAGAAATGGCCTTGATTTTTAAATCTGCTGTAGCCTGTGCTATACATTACAGAATCTTATTCTACCCAGTGGTATACACTACCTGGTAGAGAATCAATTACTGTTATTGAAACACATGGACCTGAAAGATTTTCTGCCAGAATATAAGCATCACTAATGTGCTAGCAACCACTCTTTGTCCATTTAATGGTACATGTGTATGTGTATGGCATGTGTTTGGTAATTATGGTCACAAGAAGAATGCTCTTCTTTTACAATAGCAGGTATTTGTATGTAAAGAGTTTGGCTTGAGTATGTTGCATACTTTCTTGGTGGACTCAGGTTCCTTTCCAGGTTTACTGACATTGCCCAGGACAACATCTTTTTCTTCAGTGCACTTGCTTGTGCTGATGCCTCCTTAATACGCTCCATTATCTTCTCCCATACTCTTGGGACCCCCATGTGTGATGTGGGCTGTGTCTCTCTAAGTGTATCCACCAGCGTCCCCTGCAATTC
Source organism: Pyxicephalus adspersus (assembly GCF_032062135.1). NCBI lineage: Eukaryota > Metazoa > Chordata > Amphibia > Anura > Pyxicephalidae > Pyxicephalus > Pyxicephalus adspersus. The sequence continues at coordinate 117,161,414 of NC_092859.1, read as the reverse complement.
ATAACAAAGCACAATATATATTAGGAAAAAGTTATCTTACTCACATCTATTTATATACACTATAGGAACAATACACAAAGCTAACACACCAAGATAAAGATACTTAAAGAGGAACTGAATTCATTGGTGGGTGGTGAGCTTCTGCCATTCTTGCGGAATATGGCACAGGTTTACCTGTGTGCAGACAACATGCAGTGATAACAGGTCCAGGATTCTGTCATATTCATGTCCTAGGAAGCCATCATTTTCCCGGCATCCCCACAATGGACCCCCAGCTCCATAGGGATCCTCTTTTACCATTGGGTTGGCCAATAATGATCTAACTCCCGTGCTTGGCTCTGTATGTGGCTGAGCTCTACACCTCGTGGAACATGTGCTGTGCAGTGTAGAGCTAAAACAAAATGCCATCAGTCAGGGATTTATTTTTTGACATTAAGGATACTTTATGGCTATGTACTGGTGACTTTTTATTTTTGTAGTTTAGGTCCGCTTTATTATCAAAAAGTCAGAGTTTGTTTATTTCAAAAAGATTGCAAAAAATTACAGTCACATGACTGATATAAAGATGATTAGCCTTTTGTTAAAACTTTTATACAATGTTCAAATACCTAATTTTTTATATTGATTATTATTTGTTATGTGTATATTTTTGGAATGATTTAGGTAATGCATGATTGGGCCAGTTTGTCTATGCAGAAGGTGAGCTCTCATTTCTTTTCACTGACCTTGAGGGCATCTGGGTTTGCAAAGTAGACATGTTCTCCCCACTTGATGCCAGTCCACATGTCATAAATCTGGGCAGCAATGTGACTGAGGGGAAGGTAGCTGACTATAGACTCTTGCTGAACTTCAGCAGGCTGCATATCTCCAGCACGACTGGCATGGGCAGCTGTCCAGGTGATCTGAAAATAAGTAATTTATTGAAAGCAGATGGGCACAATGCCAAATGAAACACATTAGTACAGATTATATCCTTGAACAAATGATATCCTTGTATCCTGTTACTACTAAATCTGCTACTAAGATAGATAAAATATAGGTTATGAGCTAACATAAAAGACTTTACATAAACCTGGTAAGATTTTTATAATACTTAAATAACACCTGTAAAAGTGCAATTAAAAGTTAACTAGAAAAATGTAACTAGACCAAGCAAAAGAACAATTTAAATATCCAATATCTAACAGTATATATTTGCAGCTAAGACACAAGTTTATAGTTGAACCTTCCCCGCAAAACAATTTCAAGCTGAACTTCAAGCAGACATAAAAAACACAAATGAATGCATCTCTGTATTTATTACCAAATGAAAAGACTGAGAAAGAGTAGGTATAAGTAACAGGTACCAGGACACTAACTATAAGTTGGCTGCCCGCTGGTATAGAACGCCTGTGCAACTTGCTAGGCTCTTCCCGCAAAGTGACAGCTGCTACATATTTTCCGGGAATGCCCCAAACTGCACTTTAACTGGGACTCAGTTGCTAAAATCATCCTTAAACTTACAGATGTAGATATCAGGAACAAACCTGCCTTGGCGCTTCTCCACGTTTCAGATGTGTCACGTAAGGTGTATAAGCGTTCCCTACTGAGACATCTTCTGAACGCAGTTAAAGCATGTATCCCTACTTGCTGAAAGAGTACCTCCCCCCAACTGTAAGCCACTGGTTAAGAAGGGTAGCTGATATCCACCATACGGAAGATTTGATATCCACTGATTCCAAGAGAGCAGACAAATTTGCAGAATTGGTACCACTGGATACATTTCTCCACCTCAGTGGAGTACACTGGATTATTACAACCCCCTCAGCCTGCTTCACCGCAGGCCTCAGTTAGCTAAATGGTGTATTTTAGGTTGACAATGTTTTGAGCGTGCGTAGACTTAAGCAACTGATCAGATATGTCCTCCCCCCCTCCTCCTCCCCCTTCTTTTCTATGTACCCTTCTTTTGTTTTAAAAATGAAAATGGAAAAGCCTGGGTTCCATTCTATGCACGACCTTGTTTACAGTGATGTTATTGCAATTTATATACTGTTGGTTGTGTAATTGTTATTTGATATGTACAATTACTTTATTTTTTGTATAATGTTTTCTCAATAAAAATTATTTAAAAAAAAAAGAAAAGAAAGTGTAGGGTATTTTTGATGCAGCAATGTATTAAACAACATACATTTAGACAAGGTTATACAATGTTGAATCACACAGCAAGTGTAACAATTAGAGACTCTCAATAAATCCAACAATGACTCTATATAAATATGTATATATAAGTGTAAAGCTTGCCTAAAGCTTAAATAAACACATAAAATCACTGTACAATTCTTATAAAGTCGTTGTTGGATGTCCCAAAGTCTGAGGAAGCCTCTTAAGGAGAAACGCGTCAGGACACGACATCTATCTTTTCTCCAACTCCTATACGCCTAATTCTGAGTTTAAATGTATTAGTCAATGTCTAGCCTTTTGCACCCTCCTACGGCAGTTAGCCTAGAGATTTAACAAGAGTCTGTTATTTTACATTTGCTGTGTGATTCAACATTGTGTAACCTTGTCTAAATTTATGTTGTTTAATACACTGCTGCATCAAAAATACCCTACTCTTTCTCAGTCTTTTCATTTGCAATTATGTATTTTAGGGGTATGCAGCACATCAGATGTTAATAGGAGGTGAATTAGTATACTCTCTACACTAGTTTTATTCTGTATTTTTTAATACATAATTCAGTGTATTGCAGCCTTTATCTAGCCCAGTGGATGCTACTGATATGAAAAACAAAGGGCTAACACACATGGGCAGATTTTTACCTCATGTCTACAAATGATCGAGTTCATCTAATTGGAATTGCAATTACTTTTTGTTCACAAAATGTTAGGAAAAGAAGAATCTGGCATACTTGTGTGCAATGCTTTGGAACTTCTAATCGACTGACTACAGATCGAAATATAAAAAGTAGATCTGCTTGTGTGTACTAGGCCTTAGTGTGACCCAACTGGTGAAAACAACTACTACTGATAAAAGCAAAAAGTGTACTCAACAGGGAAAAGGTTGAAAGTTGCTGCTACCATAAGTGTGTTATTCAGTGTCCACCAACCTAAAAATAAAAAATCACTTATGAGAGAAAATGTTTTCACCCCTCATGTCAAACAATGACTCCAAATAGCTTTCAGATCAGATGTTCATATATGTATATATATATATATATATATATATATATATATATATATTTATATTTATTTATATACAGGTAGTCCCCGAGTTACATATGAGATAGGGACTGTACGTTTGTTCTTAAGTTGAATTTGTATGTAAGTCAGAACAGGTACATTATTTTAATAAATGCAACTAGGACAGATGCTTGTCTCAACATTTTAATAGGCAGCATGGTGTCAGTTACTGTTTAAAATCCTAACTGTGAGTTGCTATCACAAACAAAGCAAAAAAAAAAAAGCAAGCTGTGCTCTGATTGCAGATGTTTCTTTTTGCATGAGTTTGTCTTGGTCATTAAAGAATTACAAAAGGTTGCAGAACAGCGAAAGACTTTTTCTGCAAGTTATGTAAACCGCCCCTCTCCCCCCCCATCAAGCCTGTGTCCTGCACACAAGCAAGCAGGGAAACCCCATTCGTATCTAGGAATCGTCCGTATGTTGGATTTCATTAACTCGGGGACTACCTGTAAATATATATATATATATATATATATAAATGGATATACAGTACAGTATAGAAAATTTTGATTAAACTATTATATCTGAAATGATAAATGAGAGCTTACTACTTAGACATGCTAGAAAAGTCTGTTTTCTTTTTCACCTACATTATCATGGCTCAACATTACTCCTTTTGGGTTCCCAGTGGTTCCTGATGTGTAGATAAGGACACAGCATTGATTGGGCTTCTGTGAATTTATGATGTCATCCAGGTGCTCCTCACTGATATCCTTCCCCAGTTCCAGAAACTCATCCCACTGATGATGAAGAAACATCAGAAATGTTATACAATATGTTATTGAAATTATATTATTAATTAATAAATAATACTATTAAAATATCTAAATATAAAAATTATAAGGTAAAAATTGCTAAATCATCTTAATAAAAATAATTAATGTTGTTTATATACCTTACTTTTCCCTTTGGTAATGTTGATGAAGTAATATTTGTCTAGGTTTATGCTCAGGCCTCCCTCCCTGTATCTCTCTCAATATGTGTACAACTGATATGCATATACTGTATATCCCTATTGCATCTCTATGTACAATTCTTAAGGTTAGCTGCTCAGCTTGACTTTATCCCCGTTCCTTAGTGTTTTAAGTCTTTATTGTAAAACACCATGGAATTAGATGGTGTTAAATAAAGTATGATTAATAAAAAAAATATATAATATCTAATAAAATATCTAAGTATTGGCCAAGATGTTCCTGCAAAGTGCATTCAAATTAGCCAAGTGCCACATATGCTTCTAAATCAGTGTTTTGGGGCTAATGGTATATAATGTCTATTTGCACAGTACTTAGACAATAGGTGTTTAAATAGAGCTATACTATACAGTATTTTTTGTCTTATATATTTACATCAATACATCATACTTTATGTATACACAGGAACATAAATGCAGCTATACAAGGTATGCTTACATTAGTACATACCGTATATAGGTCTGTGCGTTTAACCTGTAAAGTGCCTTTATACTGAACAACAGCTTTAAGATCTGGTAATTTATCCCATATCTGTAAAAAAAGAAATCATGGTTACCAAATTATTTATACCAACATGCTTTTCTGACACCCGGAAGCATTTTTTTTCTTTTTCTCGGTGTGAGCACCAATACCTTTTCAGTGATCCATGGAGATGATTAACCTTTATAAAATGGTTAAGCCATAACAACAGTCAGCGATTCAGAAAATAAAATCACAGTTAATGCCGATGGTGAAGGTGAATGTCATACAGAGCTGGGAATATTTTACCGAGCTAGGTCAATTATTTTATTCCTATACAAATATAAAGAAACAGCTACACTGTAATAAAAGCCCATTTACATCATTAGCATGTATTAATGTGTGTTGACATGTATCTTAGGTCAATGTTTTTCAACCTTTTTTAGCCACGGTGTTTTTATTACATTAAAAAAATCCTGCGGCACACCACAAATCAAAAATGTTACAAAATGACACTCTGTAGCTAATTCTCTTGTCTTTCAGAATAAACAAGGCAAATAAACTACCTACTGCCACCCACTGACATGGAAGAGTATTACATTACTCTGCCAGTCATTACAGCACAGACACTCGACAATAGTAATTAGATAATTTTACCACGGTACACATGAAGATCTCTCGGGGCACACTAGTTACAGATACAAATGTATCATTTTTAAGAGTTACTTATATTACAATGTCAGGAGGTTCTCCTGTGCTGGGCATCTTCTCAATGATTGCAGCTGTGGATCGCAGAGGATTTCCAGGGCTGTATGATGCAGAAGGCCGTTCTTGCTTACATTTTCAGTAAGTGAGAAAGGCCCGATTCGCCGCAAGATATTTATGTACCTATTTCTATACCCTTTCACAATAAATAGTTATTCTTCTTGAATTTGAAGGTTCCTTATAATTTTATCAATAAAGACAAAGACTGCCAACGTGCTGTATACATTTAATGATCATGAATACTGGCTTGAACTAGTAAGTAATGACACAATGTGCTGAAAATAGACACAGTTATGAAAATGACATCCACTATACAAGAAGAAAATTTAAATTGATCTTTACCTGCAGAATTTTATCCAGCTGTTTTTGATTTTCAACCACAATAATATTTGCTCTGCAGTCACTGGCAACGTAGTGGCATGCTTCGCCTGAGTTGGTTGTATAAATACCGGTCGTAATTCCCCTAAAGTTTAATGCAAACATAACATTTTCATGGGTAAATCAGTTCCCTCTGAAGCTTTAGTTGGCCTTATTGTCCAATAAAAAAGTCCTACTGGGCAAATAATGTTATCTACAATAAAATAACACAGATACTTGTGACCAAGAAGATTTATAAAATACTTTGCTTACCAGTATTACAGAAAGAGAGTCAAATGTAAGACATGAAAGAGAGAAAAAAGGAACAAAAGTAATAATGAGGAATCATCTAATCTAAAAATGTGCGTTATATCATCTTCTGTTTACGAATTTAATTTTTCGAATGTAGCTATTTTAGATAGATAATGGATGTGATCAGGTAAATAAAAATGAATATTGTATTACCATGTGTTAACACCTTGTTGTTATTAGCAATGTGTAATTCTATATTATGGTCATGGAGATAGCTACATCTGCACATTGCAGACATGTTTCCTCAATTGTGTTGTCTTTCTTCTCCTATCTCAAAGTCAATAAACATAATTCTGATAACAAACTTTCACTGCAGTCTTCTGTCTAGGTCACTGGATTGTTCTTTGATTTGCTTTCAGTCATGATTTTGCTTCCAGAAGGGGATCTAGCAAACCTAAATAAATTTTGAAAGCTGGTAACCAGTAAAATTGCATCTAAATTTTATATTCAACAGTTCAAAGTATTAGGGCTGATAATATCCAAGATCTTATCAGTAATACCAATCTACCTACCTAGACCCTGTGAGGAATTTATTGGATTGTATAGGTTGTACTACCTACATTGTGGCATCACCTGGTTTGAATCAAAACATTCCTGTAAAAGATCCTTGAGTTTTCTGTGTAGTCAACCTTTCTTTGTGGACGCTATTCCATCATTGTACTCCTTTTCAAGGGACCTCCTGTCCAGTATATTGAATTTTGGTTGGGTTGCAATCTATCATGAAGTGGTTTATTATTTTCTGTGTAGTCAACCTTTCTTTGTGGACGCTATTCCATCAATGTACTCCTTTTCAAGGGACCTCCTGTCCAGTATATTGAATTTTGGTTGGGTTGCAATCTATCACACAATACTTTATTATGATCCTTTTCTCCTGAAGAAGTGTTTTTTTACCGCAACATGAACAGAGAAAAATTCTTTGTTCAACATATTACTTCAAGAACAAAAATGTATATATCAATCCCAAGCTACCAATATCGCTTGTACAGGTAGTCCCCGGGTTACATATGAGATAGGGACTGTAGGTTTGTTCTTAAGTTGAATTTATATGCAAGTCGGAACAGGTATAGTATTTTCATAAATGCAATTAGGACAGATGTTTGTCTCACCAAACTATTAGGCAGCGTAGTGTCAATTACTGTACAAAATCCTGAGTGTGAGTTAATCACAAACAAAGCAAAAAAAAAAATCTTTATGGAACCTAGACATTCATTACCTCTGGAGCAAGCTGTGCTTTGATATGGAAAAAAGAAACAACTGCAGTTTGTCTTGGTCATTGAAGACTTACCAGAGGCTGCAGAAAGAGCTCATCTCCCTAAGATCACCCACAACCTCAGCTGTGTTTAGCAAAAGTTTTACTCTGCAAGTCATGCAAACTGCCCCTGCACATAGCGAGCAGGGAAGCCCTATTCCTATCTAGGAGGTGTCTGTATGTTGGATGTCCTTAACCCGGGGACTACCTGTATTCATGTCCAGCCAACCAGATTATTCCTAGGTTTTCATAATTTGTTGAAAAAATTGTAACTATTGTGTTTAACATAAATTTTATTTGTATACAATGTATGTATAATAAATGGTATTTCTTTTTTACATCCACTATGCTCAATATTTGCCAACCTAAAAATCCACACCAATTAGGAAGTGTTGCTGTTTGCTATTTCAGGCAAACTTTTATTGACATATATCAATTTATTTTTGGAATGCAGCATTTGACTTTTTTGCGCTCTGTGTAACATGTGTATGTCATGGTTAGGATCTCTGCCTATGATATACAATACGTTAATTCAAGGGTAGTCAAACTACATTTATTTACTGTTTGTATTCTCCTGAAACTAGCATGCAAGATAACAGAATGGCTACACAGAGAAATCAGAAACTCAAGGACAGTAAACAAAAATGTTCTTAGCTTTTCCTCCACTACTTTTCTTGTTTTTCCTATTTCAATTTTTTCATTTGTGCCCAGGGCAGCATACGCTCTCAATATAGTCCTGATAACAAGACAGACAGCATTCCTTAAACACTATGCCCTAATATGCCTGTCAAATATTAACAAGTCAAGAGAAAGACCATAAAGCAGAATAAACAAGACAGCACCTTCGTTTTATTCTTAGTGTCATTTCTGAACAAATCCTCTGACATACATAAGGCCTGTGTGCTGCAGTATTGTTAACATATGTGTTACACCCTTGCATGTCAACACATGTTATTTGCTTTGGAGCAGGGGTGTCAAACTCTGGCCTGAGGGCCAAATTTGGCCCCCGAAAGGAATTTTTTGGCCCCCAAAGGAATTTTAAATATGAATTGCAGCTGGCCACTGCTGCATTGAAATATCGCCGCTACTACAATTTCTGGTATCACTCGCGTCTATAGACCAGCGGCCTCTCTGCCTATGCATGGCCCCGCATTGCACTGTTTTATTGACGCAGGGAATTGTAGTAGTCTATTTCTCTATTATAGGCTTGTTCCAGATTGAATGTTAAGCAAAACCTCTTTGTTTCCATATTAAAAGGTTTTATATCTAATGAGAAGGAAAAACGTCCTCAATTTTTTCAATAAACTTCAAGTTTGGCCCGCAACTTTGTCTAAGTGTTTAATTTTGACCCTCTGTGTATTTGAGTTTGACACCCCTGCTTTAGAGCATTGCTGTGCCATTCATTGTCAATGTTTAAAAGGACAATCTTTACCTAACTGTAGGAAGTAGAGATTTCATACCTAACAAAGACTGTAATTATCTGCTGACAGGTTAGACGTAAAACACCTTTGAGGGAGAGGACAAAGCACAGTTGTAGGATGCAGTCACATAACCATGTATGCACAGATATATCATTGTAGGTGTCGCATAATAAAGGTACAATAGTTGGCATAATCTGGGCATGGAAGCCCCTTGTTAAAACAATGTAGCACTTAGCTATGTTTTGTAGACCAATGTGTATGGATGAGTCCCTAATTTTCATGTGAAAATATTTGTCCACCTTATACCTACCCAGCAAACACTGTCCCGACAGCAGAAATAAACCATTCTGGAGCATTAAAGCCAAGAATTCCAACGCTATGGAACCTCTCCAGGCCAAGCTGCAAATACAAAAAAAAAGTTGTATCCACAGATTTTACAGCTACCACCAAAACTGTCAAAACACTCATTGGGGTTACATAATTAATTGATCAAGAAGCTGGGTGGCAGAATTTAAGTCAGTTTCAGGAAATGCTGGTAATAAATCTGACTTATTAAAATGTCACAAACTAAGGTGCCTCACAGAAGCATCGGTCATGTCAATAACTGTTCGCCAAAAGAACCCACAATCTATTGTCCCTAACATAGTCCAAGGCCAAGCTTCATGTTTTCATAGAAACATCATAAACATTGGAAAAAAGAATAGAAAAGGGAAGGAAGCTTTTTAAATGGCACTTAAGCTACGTACACACGTCAGATTTTTATCGCCCGATAATCGGCATCGGCCAATTATCGGGCGAAAATCTGCCGTGTGTACAGTCGGTGTCGTCCATCGTCCGGACGACCGACCTGCTGGATCCACGGACGATGGACGACAGCCGATCCTAATGAAAGGGAAGGGGAGAGCGCGCAGCAGGGTGCCGCTCCGCCGCTCTCCCCCTCCCCTCTCCATAGAGCATGAACGGTGCTGTATGTACAGCACCGTTCATGCATCGTGCACTCCCTTGTCGTTGGAAAGGATCGTGAAAGATCCTTTCCAACGACAAAAATTGGAAGTGTGGTTACAAGCAAATAAAACAAACATTAAAAATAATATACAAACAAAGACACGTTGTATATGTATTGATCAATAGTGTGACAATAAAATAGACACTACAGATTTGCCAAACTTGTATTGTTGCAAATTCGTAGAGAAGAAAAAAGGTGAAAAAAACGTGTTCCGCCTATAAAGACTTCATAAGTGGATTTTTAGGGGGACAAATTACCAAATTTATGTGTCACTGTCACAAATCAATAAAACCAAAAGCTGAGAAGGTTGGAGGTTAGCTGCGAATCCTTAAGAAAATGTGTATTGCATTATTTATATTTATTGTGGCTGGGTTCCTAAAGGCAGGGAACTAAGCCTCAAGGAAAAATAAATTGATCACCAGAGATTAAACATGAGAATGGATCATCACTCTAAAGCCCAAGGGAATATTGGTAAGTCTTAAGGCAAACAGATATCCTGGTGTTGTGAAAATGGAGAGGAATGCAGGTAACTGAAAAAAAAAATAGACCAACTGGGTCAAGCCAGGTAAGATGTTTAGGTATAAACGTAAATGGTATAATAGGCGGATAAAAAATGATCGCAGCAAACCAACAGGGAAACTAATGTAGCAACCAACATAGAAACATCATATGTGTACCTGAATCACAGGAAGCCAAATAGTGGAGTGATTTTTTTTTTTTTGGGGGGGTGAGATGGGGGTGAATAATTATATTTTAAATGCTATAATATTGTTTATGGTGAAAGGAGCATTGGCAGCATTTGACATTTTATTGTACACATATATGAAAATACAGTAATTTTATGTTATGTGTTGTATTCTGTGTTAGATATCTTTTGGTGTAAAAGGAACTAAATAGGGTTCAGTTTAATTTTAGATTTTGCTCCCTTACATTTCTGTGCTTGTTTAGCTATATTTTTATTCTCTTTCATGCAAACACCAGCAATCAGGGTTAATGAGATGCTAGCACACTTTTAATATATTCTTCCAGTCTAATTTCAGCGCATTCTTCTGGTTGCTATAGAGACTCTGTCACTGTCTGATGAAATCACTAGCCAGTTTAAGCTTCCAGGCAATAAAAGGAAAAATTACTAACGGGTTTTTTTCATATTAGTTTGCTTTTTTTTTTATATGTTATGGTAACTAATTAAAAAATATCATCCCAGATCAAAGAATATAGCAGGAAAAAGACATAATTTAGATCTAGTCCACACAATTAATATCAATGGGTATATATAGAAATCTCCGCACTCCTGAACCAACACATTAATATAAAAGATGTCAATGTAATTTGTAATCCTATTGCCTGCACATTCCATAAACTTTATTTATAGCTAAATATGCTATAATTTCTTCTAAATGGACCACATTATGTATCTATGATAATGAAGCTGTCGTCATCCAGGAAAGTATATTTGTCCACGTTTTTTACTAGTGTTAGCATTTTATTTATTAGCAATGAGCTTGCAAGAGGCATTGGTGCATCTGAGACTGGCAATGCTTCTCCTGACCATCAATGAACAATCATGTGTGTCCTCCAGGAAATCATTTATTAGCAGATATTTATCATATAATAAATGCATTATTTAACTAATATTCGGTATAAAACTTGTTACAGTAGGTATACCCATTAAATAGATTTTCTACACTGTGGGAAAGGTGATGTTTGCCCTTGGTGTAAAGGTAGATATTTGTTAAGGTGCTACACTGCTTGGATCTTAATCAGGGATTGATTTCATCACCAACATAGGCCATTTCCAAGGTGGTAGAGCTGCCTGAAATTGTATAAGTCATCTGTACATATTTCTGCTGTATTGCATTTTTTTGTGTAATATAGGTTTTCTAAATACTAGTGTACAAGCTGTTTTCATAGGGTGGCCAGCCTCCCCATCCCCAGCTTTGGTGTTTCTTGCGTGGCCATGATGCCTAATCTTGTTAGCTTGAAGCTAAGGTTCAGCGTACATACAATCTCAGTAGAATCATTTTAGGATATACTATGTAAAATAAAGACCTACCTAAACTATTCAATCTATTTAGGTCCAATAAGTCAAGACTTTGCGCTACATACTTGAAGATCTAAAAGAGACTACAACATTGTAATGTGTGTGGTGAGCTCAAGCCTAGCTAATTGATGAGGGCATTAAAGGGGTGACACAAATCCATTGACATAAGGAGGAATAAAGCATAATATCTATTTAATAATAAGATTTAATTTAAATTCTATGCTGCCTTAAAAATAGAAACTTTAAAACTTTTTTAAACCCATTCATGTAAAGGTGGCGAAAAACTCTTCATCAGTGCTTGACCAGGTAAATCTTATGGTATATTAGTGTTTCAGAGCGTATGTGTTTGGGGGCAGCAAACAAACAAAGTCCAAATAATGTCCAGTTAGTATGGCGATCAATTATTGATTGAGCATGTCTTCATTTTCCAAATATTTACTTTTAATTAGATGTTTTTGGTAAATATAATGCCTAATCTAATTGGGAAGATTATCCAATGTGTTGGCACCTTTATTGTATGTAGCTTGCCATGGTGCATACATTCAAACGGTTTTCACTGCAAATTTTTCATAGTGTCCTTCATTTTTCTGAAGCTGTATTAATAAGACAGCTGATCAACGGACAACAATGACTTTGGGTATATGGCTTGTAAAATACCAAATACAGACATCCAAAAATAGATTAATAGTCCATGTGAAGCAATAGGCCCATTATGCAATTCTAAAAGCACATTTACAAAGCATAACACCTCCCTTAAAATCAGTCAACTGAATATGAATACGTTATTAGAGTAGCCTTTGGTCAGGAATCAGACAGCTCAGCTTCTCAGATATGTACATCACAGAAAATTGTCCTTTGGGCACTAAAGCGGAAGTGTGTATGTGTGACTGGCTCAGACTAGTCCACCAGAGGTCCATGGAATCCTCCAGTGGGCCATGTCATCTATGAAAAAAGCACCATTGAGTTGGCACAGTTCACACATGTGCTACCTGTAAGTGGTTATTTCCTATCCAACAATTTAATTTAGTTTCAGTTTTGAGCACAATTGAAGCATCATCGTGGGAGAGTCAGGCTATGTACACACATGCAATATTTATGGTTGGAAACAAATGATTAACAACCAATCATCTGATAATTGTTAACAAAAACCCTGCCACCATGGCATATTACCCCTTCCAGGCTGACCCCTTAATCCAGGATAATTTTGCTGCCACCAGTACTTCCTCACTAACTATGATTTACCAGGAAGTGATGAAATAATAACCTTACCTTTAAAAAACTTTTGGCAGCCCGTCTACAGAGTTTATAATACTCCAAAAAGGTTATATGCTCCCATACACCATTCTTCTTACTGGAAAGACCATTTAGATTACCATATTTATCAACACATTCCAGAAACATCTGATGTACAGTCACAGGCGGTTGTGGACAGGAGGCATCAATCCGCAGCTTAACTGACCCATCAGCAGTGGTTGTCCACAATTTCTCTGTAGAGAAGAGATATAAAAATAATAATTTTCACAATAATGATAAATGTTTATAAAGTACCCACAATTTATTTGGCTTTGCCACCTATCAAATACAGACACCACAAACAAATCCTTTTTTTAGTGTACAATGTATAAAACTGTAGGTATACATGCTCTCCAGCCACTTGATTCTACTGTAATGCTACCTAAAATGGTTCATTAAACATAATAATTAACCCTTTTTAATGTAATTGGCTTAAAAAACGAATCAGACTGAATTTAGTGGTATCAGATTGAAGCAAGTAATTTGTCAAATCAGTTCAACCATGCATAGTAAACAGTTGTTACATGTGCAAAATGTGACATGTGTACATGTACATGTGCCAAACATCTGAAATTGCATATACCATATACTTTAATACTGATAACTTTAATATTGTGCTGGGCTATCATTGCTGTATTAACACAAGGCATTATCTCTCTACCATTGTGGTTTGAACCAAATTTTAAACATTTCTTTGCACACTAAAATTCTAAAGTAAACATTTGCCCACGGAATATTATTTTGATGTATTGGTATTTTCTCATTGTTGCTATACACTGTTTTTGATGCCTTTTCAGTATTTTCATTGTTAAGTCCTACTTTTTTCATACATTTTTCACAAGGAAGGCAAGTGTAAAAATAGGGTTAGTGTTGCACATTTATGGTTTTTTTTATGTATCCTTAAACAAATGAAGATGTCCCTTGATTACTGTTGATTACTGGTTGATTCAGTACACAAAATACTTCAGTTTTGGAACTACTCA
>NC_092859.1:117139843-117147222 GCF_032062135.1 Pyxicephalus adspersus | reverse complement strand
CAAAGTAAATTGATTAATTTCTTTCTATTTCCAGATTGAGAGTTTTTATGGTGGACAAAGCCTAATGTAAATGGATTAAGCTACTCTGTAATGCAACGCATTATATGTGAGTGCTATATACAAATACTGAGAATAAAATAAAGATACAGGAACAATAAACAAGGCTAGCAGGGCTTATAATTTAAACTCTGACCTGTTCACTATCTCTTGTCCAACTATCTACTATAACTCAGGGCAAATGTTTGTTCTCCCACTATTAAAGAAATTAACCGGTCAATATTAGCAAAGTTCTAATGAACAAACTACCTTTAAAATGAGCAATAAGAACATGAATTGTAACATGACTGCTAAAAGCCTTTCCTGCATATTTTTTACCTTTAGATTTATCATTGTGGACTTCTGGTAATGGTTCAGACAAATTGGAAATGTCCATGGAAATGAACTCAAATGATAAATTCTACTGTGAAAGCAATTATTGTTATCGTATCTGTAAAAGCAATAAAGGAAACAAAAACTATTTTAAATTCATATTCCACAAGCACAACAGGAAAAAGTGTTCAATTATGTTCCTCTATGGGGTGTTTTTTTATCTGGTACAACCTTACCTAATGATGTACCTTAGGTTAGCATAAAAACATTACAACAATGCAGACACTTCCCAAATGCATCAAAACAAAATATGGTATGCCATACTGTTGTTGTTTTTTTAAGAAGCAGATACAGCCTGTGTAGGAATGCCTGTCCTAACCAGCATACTGCAGATAAGAACGTTTGTTGGGAAACAGTGGTCTCCCTGTGGAGGTCTTACATGCCCACCTGCATGACCTATAGCTTTGCAATCAGCAGGGAGCATGAGCTTCGCTGGTTGCAGAACTATAGGTCTGACTCAGAGGATGTGTTAGACCTTTGCAATGAGATGCCGCTGTTGACAGGTAAGAGGCATTTCTGCTTAGGCTTTGACTGATTTAGAAAGAAAACAGCCTGTAAAAAAAGTTTAATTTGTTTTGATTTGCACCTGGAAGGTATTTAGCTGATTTCAAGAGAGTTTAGTTGTTTCATACTAATGTTCGAAAGAAAATCATATCTAAATCATACCTGTAATCTGGATTTATTTTAATTACCTAAAAACAGTTAAAAACAGGTGATACACAGATGACAAGTTGTAGGTGGTTATCATGCACTTTGAGAAAAGCAAAGCTATAAAGCAGTTAAGGTAACTGCTACCAGAATAGTTTTCAACATTATTTTTATTTTCTCAATAACTAATAGTGAAAACTTTTAGCTTCTGAAGATAACAATTACTTATAATTTCTTAACATTTATCTGATTTTGTATTATAGCCCCCTTGTGTGTTTGCTATACAAGATTTTAGATATGTCTCCCCCCTATTGTGTGATACTTTCCCACCTCTTGGATTGTAAGCTCTTTGGGGCAGGATCCTCTCCTCCTCCTGTGTCTGAATCTGTCTGTCAATTACAACCTCTGTTTAATGTACAGCGCTACGTAATATGTTGGCGCTATATATATCCTGTTTAATATTGATAATAATAACTCAAGACAGCTGCCATGGCTGTTGAAGTTATCCTTTGTAACCCTATAATATCGGTTAATTTCTTATGTATACAGTTCAGTAAAAACTTTAGTAAAGAAAACTAAATGAGCATACATGCAAGTACAATCCAGAATGTAACACATTTCCTTTTTTCACAATTTGGATATGATTACAAATTGGATGTGAGAAAAAAAAAATGCAATTATTATTTGCAAATATTATTAAAAAAATAATTTTAAGAAAATGCAATTAATATTTGCAAAAAAATATTTAAAAAATTATATTAAGATAATACAATTATTATTTGCAAATATTATTAGCTACTTATATTGATCATGAAATCTTATGCGTTTACTTAAAGTATTGATTTACATTTGCCTTGTCATCATAAACTTTAACCCCAGGTGTTTACAGAATGTATAGACAGTGCATATCATGACATCATTCACTCACTGTGGGTGCAACCTGAGCTAACATATGATGCAGCCTAAGTACATTGCTATGAACAACGATTCCTATCCTAAAGGGATCCAGGGTTTTTGGTGCAATTATCCACATTTCAGTCAGTATAAAAGTACTTACAGTAAGGAAAGTTATTTTCCAAATGTTCTTCAGTCAACAAATGTTGAATCCTACAATAAAGAATATACAGCTTTATCAACTGATGAAATATCCAGGTCACTAATCAGGCAGTTGTGTGTTTTGGCAAATAAAATGAATATGACGCAAACTCAGCAACAATGACCGAGGGGCCTGAAAGAGGAGAAAACTGTTGGGAAATTTTTGGAAAATGCAGTAGCAGACTTTTATCATTTTTCAATAAAACAATTGTATGTAAAAAAATTAAAAATATATATCATACTTTTGGTAAAACATTGAGATCACTGTTCTTAATTTGCATCATAACTGTCTGGATGTTTCCAAGTGAAACCTAAAATGTAATATTTTCTTTCATCTTCTTTTTCAATATACTTATGATAAAATCACACTTGCAAAGCCTGAGCTAACACATTTCTGGACCAACAGCCTCTATTACCTGTAACAAAATCTGAGGTCTTCTCTGTAATTCTTTAGACTTGTGGATCATTCTTTATCTTGAATATTATGTAATTAATGATCATTGGTATTTCTTCGTGTATAAGCCAGTTTGGAGGACAACAGGTGTCAGGACAGGGGAAGGTGGATGTGCAAAATATGTTTTCATTCCTTTAGACTTCTTTTTCTCTCCCTGTTTTGGACATGTGAGGAATTTCAATGAGATGTAAGCTCTTTTAGATGCAAATCCGACCTTTCTCTGTGGATTGGCCAATCAGTGACATTTCCCAAGTTGCAGAAATCTGTGCCTCTTTGTAGGCGATTGTATGGCAGGATAAAAGAGACACAGTGGAATTAGGATGAGATTTAGTGCTCCGAACAAGCAAAGCTTTGTGTGACTTTGAGGCTAACAATTTTTCCCTAGTGGAAGTCACTGAATTGCAGCTACAGTTCCAAAATATAATTGTACTATTAATAAAAATGGGTGAGAATGCATTGACTTTGGTGGCTTGAATGTTTTTTCATTGTTTTTTTTTTACTATTTGTATGGGTGTATATTAGATGAAGAAAGGTAACTTTGTTTTTTTTTGGTCTTTAAATGTGTGACAAAGAAGAATAACTCGGGGTGCTTAGCTTAGAGTTAATTGCAGTTTTTATTTTTTTAAACTATAAAAAAATATCCAGTATAGGCAATGGGATGAGGTTTATATAGGAGTAACAGGTGTGTGCAGATGTAAAACGTTGTGCCCATTTAAAGAAACTCAATATTGCATTAAAGTAGAATAAAAGTAAACATTTAAAGCAGAGCTACTTTTAAAGTGATTCCACTTTTAAACATTTTTGATCAGAGAGATCATTATTGCGGAGTAGTACAGGCACTGTACTTTCTGCAATAATCCCTCCTTCCTGCCTGATCGCTCCATAGAACAAAAAAGCTACTTTGCATTGAGGAAGCAGATCATATTGAGGTAAAGAAGAAAGAAAAAATGGTGGCACCCTGCAGCAGAAAAAGGAAAAGTAGGTGTAGCATGCTTGGTTCCACTTTCAGAAACTCTTTAAGGCTCTTTATTGCAGAACAGACATGGTATGTATCCTCTGTCATAAAAAGACCTACTTGCATGCTTGCAATCATCGTTAGATGTACACTATATTGCACATGCACAGTTCAGTGCACATTCCTATCATACTTTGGTGCTGGAATGAGTGAATTTCTATCATTCTGGCCCAGCTAAGCAGGATGTCTGCAAATCATACCAGGAAGTGGACCAGGCAAATATAATGGTGCCATTGCAGGAGAACCTGAGACAAGTTTAATTTTGCCTCAAATATCTTAATTTCCCTAGTCTACTATCTACTTTGCTTTTTACAAAAGTTTTGCAAGGTATTTGATGATAGTTCAATACTGCGTCAGAGTTAATATCATTAAATTTAATAATCAATACACAGTAACAGAACTGAGCCAGTACACCCTCTCCTTTTGAAGTTTGTGTAAGGACACCTGACGGTGGAGCTTTCACTAAAGGATTATGTATTCTGCCACTTCTGATCTTGTTCTAAAGCATACTGATTGACAGATTGGTGTTCTGATCCTTTGACTTAATTACCTTCTAAATCACTAACCTAGAATAAATATGCAGCTCAGATGTTGAAACTTAATGCACACAACTTGGTCACACAGTTACATTTACATCCAGGCAATTAGCATTCTTTAGAATGAGTTCATTAATGGCACTTTACATAATCTCTCTGATAGTACCAAGATCTTGCTACAGAGACATAATAAACCTATTTCTATAATTTGAAAAGTAATCAGGGCTAGGATGTCTTGTTTTAGCATCATCAAAACATTGGAGCTGGTGGGACTTTCATACAGCCTGGAAAGTGTACAACCACCCAAACATCATTCTAGTTCAGACAATAGGAGTCATAACTGGACATATGGATTTCTCCATCAGAATGAAGATATTGCAGTTTAAGGTACATAGTCTATCAGTGAACTGTTCTGGAATGGGTACAGACAGCTTCACAACATATTTCTGATTAAAAGAATTAAATCTGCGATCAACAAGAATAGTATTTTATACATTGTGTTAGTTTATTCCCCATTTCATGACCTGCTTTGCCCAACTTGGGTCTGCATTTGTTTGCAACTGCTAAAGTAAAAAGGTCAGATCAACCTGCAAGACAATTCAACTTCTAAATGACCTATGCTGTTTTCCTAGTAGAGAAACCTGGATGCATGGCTTTGTTGAATTGAATATAATTTATTGAACTGAAAAGAATAGCTTTTTATATATTTATTGTCTTAAAGTTACTAACTGTTATGATTTGTCTGTCATTTGTGTATACTGCATAAACAAAAACTGTCTGTCCCCATTACAGCAAAAATTGTCTGGCATCTAATCTATGATTGGTATAAACTGTAAAAGGGATAATCTCATTTCAGGAATATTTTCTATATCGTCTTCCATAAAGAATAATACAACCCTCTTTTGTAATATAAGGTAAATATCTGAACCCTCTGTAAGCTTTTATTAACTGTGCAGAGTTCATCATTCTGTGGCATCATGGCTATGACACTTTTTATGTTATTCTAATAAAACATTTCGTGAAATAAAGTTGTAGGCTTGCATTATTAACCTGCTGACAATGATAGTTATCTAGCTTTTATGCTGATCCTTTGGTTTCATTTGTCAATGATCAAATACAATTATGCTGATTAGATGTTCTGGCTCTTCTGTTTGCATACATGTTCTATTAAAGTGATTAAAAAATATTAAAACCAGCAGATTAATGTGGCAACCAGTCAGCTATCATTTTAGAACAGTGTTAGAAAAAACAGAGCATCTAAATAATTCTCCTATGAGAAATCCTGTACAGACGTCAGATAATTGTCACTGGAAAAGATCTTTGGTGATCGTTTCCAGTGACAAATGAATGAACGAGTGCTGTGCTCAAAGTGCCATTCTGTTTAATGGGGAGGGGAGGTGGGAGGATGAGCTAGCAGCACCCTACTGTGCTCTGCTCCATAGGACTGCACATCAGTTGTTCCTGATTGGTCTTTTATCAATTCATCATGGCAAAAAGAAAATAGCAGGTATTTTATTACTATATTACTTTATTAGAAATTTTTAAAAAATTGATTCTTTAATAGGGAAACTCTTTGCAAAGGTCTTCAATCCCATTTGCCTTTCAGTCCTCCAGCAGTGCCCTTTACCAACGACTAGTGCTGGTGTTCGAATTCTGGTTGTCCTTATATTCGACCTGAATATGGCTGTTCAAATTCGGATGGATCCGACCCGAAAAACACGGGCTTCGGCGGCGCAAATTCATGTGTAAAAAAATGTGTTAAAAAAATAAAAAAATTCATGTTAAAGTAATTTATTGAATGTGTGTGATTTGTTTAACAAACTTTTATTTTTTTACAGGTTATCCCACAATGACAGGATGCTCCTGTCAGTGTGGGATGCCTAGGCACTGGAGGTTAAATGGGGACAAGTCTGCCCATTCATCACCTCCAGTGCTCTGTGATTGGCTGTGGAAAGGTAAACCCTGATAACAGCTCAAGCGTCATCAGGATTTTCCTTTCCCCAGCCAATCACAGAGCACTAGAGATGAATGAATGGGGAGACTTGTCCCCATTTAACCTCTAGTGCCAGGGATCTCATTGAGAAAATCCCCGGCACTAGAGGATAAATGGGGACAAGTCTCCCCATTCAAAACCTCTAGTGGTCATTAATTGGCTGAGGAAAGCTTTCCTCAGCCAATCAGGGAGCACTATCCCTATTCCTGGGTAGAGTTTCTTTAACCAGGAACACACTCCTGTGTTCTTGGATAGAGAAACTCTTTCCAAGAACACATACAACTAGTAAAGGGCTGCAAGAGCAATCAGGGGAGCGGAGCCGTCAGCTCTGCTCCCCTGATTGCTCTTGCAGTTCTTCACAGTCCCTAAAAATAACCCAAATTTTTCCACCATTGACTTTAATGGTGTTCGAATTCAGCATTCGATCACCCGAACAATATCCCACTATTCGATCGAATAGCTGTCGAACCGAATAGTGAGATTTTCGACCAACACTACCCACAACCAGTGACTTATTTTTTGCTCAAGCTACAGCTGAACCTAAATAGTAGGCTGGTAGGAAAAAAAATTATCAATTTTCGGCTGCTTTGTTTTTTTAATTCACAAAATGAGCTGTTAAGTACCATATTGTTTGTTAAATTGTTGCTTTTTTTGGTTTTAAAACCAACTTACTTCCTTGTAGCTGGTGCACCTTGTTCTTCAGTAAAATACTGTCCCTAGCTGCATAGTGTGAATTCCCTTTGTTACGTATTTATTTTAAAAACTTCCTGGTCTCTCTTAACATGACCTTTCACTGTGTGTGAGGAGGCATCAGAGCGGACGCAGGTCTGAAAAATGGATTTAGCAGACGTAAGATGGTCAGCATCTGAGTACACACTTCAAGAATATGTTTCCAAGTTTCAAAGCTCCTTTCCTAACATTATTAAAATCACTGAGGGATTCCTGGGAAAGCAGGAGATAGACAGTGTCAGCTCCAGCACGGTAAGGACATAACATATGTACAATGTATTTTATATAATTCACATGCAAATACTATGTTTCTGTAATAGATTGTAGTATATTCATAATATCACATAACATTAGCTTAACAAATATGGTTATGTCTCTTCAACCTACTGAGTCCCCAACCTGGAAGAAGCTTGGAACAGGGACTTCACTAGGTGCATGCTTGTTCTGGGTGACTCACTAGCTAATATATATTTATATATA
>NC_092859.1:117091569-117139399 GCF_032062135.1 Pyxicephalus adspersus | reverse complement strand
CCCTGCCCGGAAGAGCTTACAATCTAGTAGGTGGGGGAATTTCACACACAATAGGATGGGAGATATGTAGTGGTGCTTTCAATTGACAGAAGAAGACGGGTAGGCAAGTTTGAAAAAATGGGTTTTGAGCGCTCTTTTAAATGAGGGGAAAGTAGGAGCAAGCCGAATAGGACGAGGAAGACCATTCCAGAGAGTTGGAGCAGCTCTAGAGAAGTCTTGTAACCGTGCGTGTGATAACTTCTCATATGAATAATAATTTAGGTGACTATATTACACAAAATGTTCTGTGAAGTTTGTCAGCTCCTTTGGTAAATCCCTTTGTTACCTGGGGGCTAAGCAATGTGACATATTTGTACAAATCACAAGAACGGCTGACAAGTGTCCCCAGGTTTAGAAATATGGTGATTAGGTGAATTCCTACATGCTGGTAAAAGCCTTCAGGTTTTAATAAAAAATGTTTAGGCTGACTTTCGACTTTAAATGCTTCTTCTTCTGGATAATGTAACAAATTTAATTTGTTTCTTTACAACATAAAAGTCCAGTTACTGACCATTTTGATGCTTTTTCTAGCAGTGCCCTAATTAATTTATACAAGCTGTAAATATGACATTTTTACCTTGTGACTGATAATATAATGAAGCAAATATAAAGAACTGTGTACAAATGTTTATGAATAAGAATTGTGTTTTGTCATTCACAGTTGTAAAGGCTTCTCTCCTAAACTTAAACAACCTACTCTATTCCATTGCATGCAGTCAGCTTCCCACAGTGTGCATTAGATGCTGCAAAAGTTAAATAGACCCCATTTAACCCTTTCCTCTCCTCTGCCTTTGGCTGACCCCTTTCACTGTCTTTAAGTTCTTTTAATCATGGAGGTGCAGGAGTAGTTGTGGATGCAACCAAGGGCAGTCAGAATGCAAATACTGCCTGCCTAGGAATGCCCAGTCTTTCAGATTGCCATCTACTCATCAAGGCTTTTTGATGATTTACATACTTTCAAGATATGTATCCTCCCAAGAGCCAACCCACTATTTGAATGAAGACTAATAGTTCTTGAAAGGAATACTGAGGAAGGTGTTATGATGTTTTTAGGAATCTAAATATAGCACCCTGCGGATCCCTCGCACCAGCCATGATCTGCCTGTATTGCATAGATCCAGCAATGTCTTTGGATTTAAATTAAGAATGGAAAGGAAAACAGGTTTAATGTACCAAAAATCATTGGCATGTTGATGAGGAGGGGAGAGAAAAATATAGCTGTCCATGAAAGCTGGTTCAACGTCAGTATTAATGGACATAAACTGCAATTTATTAAAACAATTGTAAATAAAATATGTTTCAAGAAAAATAACATAGGCATCTACTAAAAAGTGAAATATCACTTTTAAATGGGTATACCTCTTCACTTTGAAATTATGCAAGTTATGTCAGTTTAAGTTGGTTCTGTCCAGGTCAGTGATATACACTGCAATGTTTTTAGTAAACCTAAATGGCATCTCCAATCAATCCGAGTTAGAACCTGATTTTGTGACTTTGTCTCCATTGGTGAGATTTCCCCTACCTTCCTGCACTGGTGACCCTAGAAGCAATAATATGAATTCTTCTGTTTTTATATTAATTACTTGTTTTTAATGTTTACAAGCTAAGCCTGGATTCAGCCTTCCAACCCTCATGAAATAATCTTGTGCCTCACGTTGCATTCCAGCTTTGAAATCTTGATAACAAAAAACAAATTGAATTTACTAATTGTAGATTCCCTGGAAGTATTTTCCTTCTATTTTGCTCAATATTAAGTCCCATCTAGTTAGAAAACATATTAGACATTTTATTTGGATAAACATTGCCTGTTCAATTCATTACTGTTGACTATAAGATAAAACCAGTTTTACAGAAGTGCACAACAAGTTTAATACACAGAATTTTTCTAAAATTCCCTGTAGTTATTCATTAAATAATACACTAAGTTGAGGAGTTTTATAGATCGTAATGGAAACTGTAATTTTAGAGCAATGTTAACCCACATCTTAGTGCGGTTGCAACAAAATAGTTTTAACACCTCTTTGCATAGCTCATTAAAGTAAAAGCAGTTCAATACATGCATACTCAGAGTTAATATTTTAGTTTTATTCCTAAAGCTGACCTTGCACAAAAATGCACCGTATTTTTAATAAATAAAGACCATTCCAAATTGGGAAAATTCCACAATAGCAACAGAATACAGTTAAACACAATTAAAATACTGTAACAAATATATTTACCTTATATTAGTCTATGAATTATAGGTAAAAGTACATGGTCCTTCTGGCAAAATCATGGGAATGTTGAGGGTCCCAAATCTCATAAGAAAATGTTTCTGGGTTATGCTGGAGCTTCTTTTTATGAGATTTGTGACATCGCCATCTCCTGTGCAGAAACCACATGTAAAGAAAATATATATTTTTTTACTTTTTCTTTTTTTTAGGTTTTTTTGCTCCAGTATTTATTTTGGCCATTTAATATTATTATTATTGTAACACAGTATTTATATAGCGGCAACATATTACGCAGCGCTTTACAAAGTTCATTGTCATATTACTAACTGTCCCTCAAAGGGGTTAATTTCCCTACCATCATTATATGCCATTTTCAAAATCTAAGGCCAATTTTGAGGGTAAACCAATTACTCTACCTGCATGTTTTTATGTTGGTCTGGGGCCGCTTTTCATAAAGATTAATAAATGAATAAATATTGCATTGCATTGTGGATTGACATTTTTATTCTATAACTTTAACATTTGTACAGACTTGCCCATTTGTGTTTTTGTTAGTGTATCAAATATGTTTTTGTAGCTTAGCCACGAAAGAATATTCAGTTGCTCAGACTCCCAGGAACCAGTGAGATATTAAAAATATTCACAGAGTTTAGTAGCAACTTCATAGACTTATGCTGTGATAGCAGAAAAGTAAACAATCATATACCCCTAAAAAGCAGGGCCTGCGTATCCATTAAACAAATACTGCTGCCTATTTGTACATATTTGGATACAATTTATACATTGCAAACATATTTTAAATCATAACTCATACTAACAAAAATGTTTATATCAAACAGATTTTGAATTTGTTTTTTTAAATATACATTTCCGTAATCAGAAGGTTTGTCATGCTAAACACAATATACCTAATATCATAAAGAATAGTTAGTAGTGAGAAAATAAATTAAATGACTTCTATACCGTCACCACAATTTGTTGTTCAAGGCAAACACAGCAGCAGAGCCATCATTATCTGATGTTCAGTTACACTAGTGCTGACGACCATAGACTATAAATAAGGTTATAACACCATCAAGTGGTTGAGATTTGTTAAACATTTCAGCACAATGTCAAAGTGGTATTTTACAGGGATTCAGACTTCCAAGTGAAGCCATCATTTATGGACCTAGGAGGGTCAATTTATTTGATGATTGAAAATTTGATGAATGCTGCCCACTGTATGGCCCTCCGCACACCTATAGTCTCAGTGAAAATTACAGGTAGTCATGTAGATGTGCATTGCACAGGCATGGTGCACTGCTTTCACTAACAAAAACCCATCCAGCCACTGCAGAAGTGGATACATGTAAATAGAATATGACTGCAAGGAAGGCAAGTCAAAGACCTAATTGCAACAAAGAATCAAAAATGGAAATATTGTATTTCATTGGTAATGGTTAACATACAGTACATTAGTAAACCAAATGTCATGCATAAGGGGTCTATTCATACTCCTACATTGCAGCAATGTGCACTAAATTAGGTGTTTCACAAAGCAGTTTATACCAACACATGGCAATACATGTATCATGGTCAAGTGCATTTAGGCAGCATTCATTTTAATGGCACTTCAACTCGCTAATACAGTAGCTATCAACCACATCAGCATTGCACTTTACTCACTGGGCCTGAGGTAATAAAGCTCTCCAAGGCTGGAGAGGATACACTTTCATCAGTAAAGCTGGATGATCCAACAAACCTGAAATAGATTTCCTAAAAGTGATTAGCTGTTTGTTAGTAAATGTTTTCATTTCTGGATCAGGTCCATTCCAGGTTTGCTAGATCACCCAGCTTCACTGATGAAAGTGTGTCCTCTTCAGCCTTAGAAAGCTTTAATAAATCAGGGCCTATGTATCAGACAAAAATGGGTCTTGTCTGATGTTGCTGCTTTGTGGTGCAATATTTTCACACTCATATGACAACACAATCCACAGTAGTATTACCAAGTATTTTACAGTGCTTAGGTATCAGCTACCTAAAAGGCCTTCAACAGCCTTGTACAAAACCCTTGTACAGTATATAGACTGCACTTTTGGTCATTTAGGAGAAAATTAGTTATTTATTGGTGCTGTTCTTTATAAATAATAGATTGTAAGCTTTTCTGGGCAGGGTCTTCCTCTCCTCTTGTGTCACTGTGTCTGTATCTGTCATCTGCAATCTCTATTTAATGTACAGTGTGAAATGTTGGCACTAAATAAATACTGTTTAAGATTATAAATATTTTTATTATTATTTGTTTATAGCATTACTCCAGCTGTAGGTGAAAATTTCCCCACTTTCTCAACCAGAAAATCACCTTCCAAGTCGGTGGAGGAACTAGGCATTCCTCCTGGACCAAGAACACACACATAACTAAATGTCAATGTTATTGCACAATTTTGCCTTTGGACTTTGTGAAACAATAGATAGGTGAAATACTAAGTGCAAGTGATTGTGAAACTGAGCTGAACAAACCGGTATAATGGAATTTTTCTGCATTTTATGTACAACCACAGAGAAAGCCTGTAAATCTTTACAAGAAAGTTTTACAGAATAAATCTCCTGGTTGTCATTTTAACAAGTGAAATAAAAGATTCTACAATAAATAGAGAAGAAGCCAAAGCAAAATATTTATATACATATATAAAATAAGCAGCCTCACCTAACGGTTTCAGAAAATATACTTCAGTATATTTTACTTCAGTAAACTGAAGTTCAAAAACTGTATGTATGTACAGATCCTAAAAGAAGGTTTTTGTTTTGTATATAGTGCCTTCAAACAGGGCCCGACTTCTGCATAGTCTACATAGGCCATGGACTAGGGTTTAAGATCATCCAGGTGCAGTATGTAGCTACACAAAAGGCCTGATTTATGAAAGCTCTCCGAGGCTGGAGAGGATACACTTTCATCAGTGAAGCCTGCAAACTTGGAATGGACTTGGTCCAGGATTGAAAACATTTGCTAACAAATAGCAAATTACTTTTAGGAAATCCATTCCAGGTTTGCTAGATCACCCAGCTTCACTGATGAAAATGTATCCTTTCCAAACTTGGAGAACTTTAATAAATCAGGCCCAATACCTGAACAATCAACCTAAAACTTAACTAATATCAGTATAAGTGGAAGTCTACCCTAGTCTTCTAGTTATACTAGTAGTACTTATACACAGTGGGTGAAATATTTGGTATGACTTGCACATATATGAGGTCTGATATTGTAAATACAATTCTACGGTTATACCATTGGATTAAAAAAAGTATGAATTCAATCTTGTCTTGGAATCATGTGCTGCTGTTTGGATGCACTGTCAGCATCTATAAGATACATGTCATTTATTTCCTTATGAGGAATTACTCCCTTTTAATTTTAGACTTGTGCTTGATGTGAGTTTCTAAAATGAATGTAATTCTCTGTTGTATTTTTATTTGAAAAAAAGGAATTATACACATGGAAGGGCTTTGTGGTTTTTATTTATATATAATGAGACAATCGATAAAAACTATGACCAATCATAGTCAGAAGACTACAAAACATCAACATCCAAACCCAAACAAATATTTAACAGACTGTATTTATAATTTATTACAGGTTATCAGAGTGCACTCCTTGTACAACCAGAGCAGGATAACAGCTGAAACTAGAAGTGGGAAATTGTTTTCCTTGCCTATTAAAATGACAAGACTGAAATTTCTGGTGCCAAAAGTCAGCAGCCCTGTTGCAGGTAAGAATCTGTATCATATAAAGAAATATTCTTTCTGCCAAACTGATATAGTGTTGTTTTTAAATAAATCAAATTCTGTTGATTATGCATGACATTTTAAGGCTTTTGGAAGGAAGAACCGGAAAAGGAAATATTGGAATTTTAAACTTCGGCTTTAATATCAAATATAATTGCTATCTACGTTTATAACAAATTGATATTTTAAAATTAAAATATAACCGTATCAAGTGGTGTTTTTATCTCCCCATGAAGCTGGCCTTTGAAATATTAAAAGTAATTTTAAATGATAAGGTGCTAAGTGCAATGATTTTAAAATGATCATATTAACATTTGTACAATTAAAAGAGAAATGCAGGTAACATTAAACACTGCAAAGTGAAAACAGACAGAGAGTGGGGCTGGAGGTACTGTAGCTCTCGTAGTTCAAGAAGAGACACATACCACATTGTATTATTTCTCATTGTGTACTTCATTTTACAGCTTTAAATAATCAAATTCCTATGACCCTGGAAGAGATATTACCCAAATATACTCTACCTGTTACTGTCCGCACAGCTACTGTTTTATCATACAAGCAAAAGGGGGATATGAAATCTCAAGATGAAATGTTATCTGAGCTGACATTACAAGATACTTACGAGGAAATGTTTTTATTTGGACATCCGATTGAAAAAGGTAAGCAGAAACAATAATTATCTGGTTATCAGATTGCTAAAATAGGAAGTATGAATCACTTGTTTGTATACCTTTTTTATGTTTGTATACATTCCAGAAGCATGAATTATTATTATTATTATTATTATTAATAATAATAAAAATACACTGGATACAACCAAAAGGGGTTCCAAATGAGAGACATATACAGACAGTGCCACAGGAGGAGGAAAGGATCCTGCCCCGAAGAGCTTACAATCTGGGAGGTGGGGGAAGCAGCACACAAAAGGAGGGGGGATATGGAATGGTGGGTAAGTAGTGAGGGTTTTAAGAGACAGGTAGGCAAGCCTGAAAAGATGGATTTTGAGTGCTCTTTCAAAGGAGAAAAAATTAGTAGCAAGCTGAATGGGACAAGGAACACCATCGTAGAGAGAGGGCAGTCCTAGAAAAGACTTAGAGCCGTGCATGTGATAAAGTTATAAGAGAGAGAAAATCATTAGTAGGTCATTGGAGGAGTGAAGAGAGCGGATGGGGGTGTATTTTTCAAAAACAGTGGGACAAGAACTGTGGAGGGATTTGAAGGCAAAGCACAGGAGCCTGAATTTGATTCTAAGGTGAAATGGAAGCCAATAAAGAGAACTACAAAGAGAATTTTGGATGAAAAAATTAGGACGTTAAGGGCGCTGAGATATAAAACTGTAACATACATAAAAATGTATTTTGCGGTCATGCAGTCTTACTGTGAATTTAATAGTAGATGAGTTTCCCCTGATCAGTTATTTAGATGTTGTTTGAGTTAAATCGACATTATGAATGAAGACTTTTTGAAGTATTTCAAATATTTGTATTGACCCCCCCACATCCTTCTTATTCTCAATGTGTAAGAATTACCCTTTAGTAAAATTATCAGGACAGCATAATCATTTTTCTTCCTATTTTCCTATAAAGGCAAAATATTCTTAGGGGAGCCCATGATCATTCCAATGTACATGACACAGCTGAAACTGGTGGTGGCACTGGGATACAAGAATGGAAGTGTAGATAAATGGCATTCCTTATGTGAATTTCTAACACAGCAAGTCAAAAATCATGGCAGCACTGAAAATGTCTCTTTTGAGGGTAAGTTGCACATAAAAATACAAGGAGTAATAGATAAAGTGCTTAATTATTATGTACTATATAATATGTACAGCTTGTGGAAGTCTGATGGGAAACAAAAATGTTTCTTTGAATATTTTGTAGCATTTTTTTTATTTTGTATTCATGTCTATGTGTTTTACTTTATTAACTTGCCCTTTGAAGTAAAGTAAAATGCATCAAAACTCATGTAATCTTCTTTGATTCCACATCTTTCAAAAAAAGGGGAGAGGGGAGTGAGATTTCTTTCTAATAGGGGTGGAACAGTATGGCAGAGGTCATATGCAGAAATTTCAACAGGCAGATTTTAATTCTGCATTCCTAATGATATATACCATGCAAAGCAGGATTTATATAGATTACCTTCATCTACTCATAACACAATAATTATATTTTGGAAGAAGGACACTTATATAATGAGGCAGGCCAGCAACTTAAATAAATAACATTTTTTTCCTAACATTTTAAAATGTTTTTTATTTCATGGTTCTGAAGATTATTTTTGGTATGGTTGCTTAATAGATAGTAAACACAAGATAGAGACACTGGCCCTGATTATTAAAGCTGTCCAAGGCTGGAGAGGATACACTTAGATGCTATTTGTTAGCACGTGTTTTTCAGCCTGGAACAGATCCATTCCAGGTTTGCTGGATCACCCAGCTTCACTGATGAAAGGGTAGCTTTATTAAATCAGGCCCACTAAACATACCATTTATTCACTTCTCATCTTACTTTTTCCCTTCAGAGATTTTAATGCTAGATAAAAAGGATGTGAACCCACAAGAGCCCAGCTACAGCACCATTGAACCAATATATATTGACATCAATGAAATCAACAATGACAAAAAGACACCCCTGAATAATAATGCAAGCCGCAACGTGTATCAGGATCCATTTGTGAAAACAGAATCTCCATCGGGAAATTCCTTCAAATCAATTCATGACGTTCCAAAAGATCTTCACAGTCTGACTGTAAAACAGGTGTGTGAATGTCTGACATTTCTCAATATGAGCCAATACACAAAAGCTTTTAAAGAATCTCAGGTGGATGGCCAACTAGTGTATGAGCTTAACCAAGAGATGATGAAGAGCTGCTTGGGTATGAATGGACTCAACGCTGTCAAATTCTTGAAGTTCCGAGATGGATGGAGGCCTAATCTCCAGGGCTAGCAGCAGAGGAGGAAGTTGAAGCTACAAAATATTCATGGCTAAGGGATAGCCAATGTTGGTGATTGCATCAAATGCACCTTTGTCATTTAAACACTGTATTTTTCTGCTTTGTTTAATGACAATTCTATTTAACAAAACTGGATTTGCCCTTCTTTTAGTACACAGTTTCCAGCCTGATGCTTAGAAGAAACTTCTAAGGCAGGAACTGGGAATGTTTTTTGCCCCCTTCTCACACAAAATCCCATTTGGAAGCCTGTGTACTTGTCTAGGGTGACAATGCTGCTCCTCCAAATATACAGTACAATGAACAAGTGTTGTCTCCATAGGACAAGAAGGGTGTTAGTAGCAGAATCACTAGGGGAAAATAAAAGCATGAAAAAAGAAAACTTAGTGAATGCTACTGATTTAGTCTACTACATCTATGAACTGGAAAGCTGCAATAAAGTTTTGTTTTTGAGTTTAGATAAAGATGAATAAGATTCATCTTTTTTTTGCAATATGCAACTTATAGCACCTGGTTGTATGTTGTGCAATCTTTTGTTACTTGTTCAGATATCTATACCTCAATCACTATCCGTATATATTGTAAAAGAGAAATTATAGGTTTTAGTGGGTAAATATTTGCAGTAATTTCTTTTTATTCTGTGATTTTTACATTTTACTTATTGCTATAATGTTGATTATTGTACTACAAATATGTAGATTCTTTATTAAGGTGTTGTCAGTGTGTTATATAATCAGCTAAAAGTTTTAAGCTGTGTATTGAGAGTTTTTCTATTTTTGATCAGTTTGATAGTACAAGTAGATAAACAGGTAAACCGGTAAAGCACACTTACTTACATATGAGCAACTAAGATTGCAAGTATTTACAAATGAAAATAAAATATAAATAAAAATAGGGCTTTTAGATTCTCTTTAAACTCAACATTTTTAATAAACATTTTTTCTGAGTTACAACAGCATAAAGCCTTTTACTTTGACTTTAATCAATATTTCTGAGGTTATTTTTGGAACATTTATTATCGTTGAAACAAAATCATTTTTTCATGGCAGTCTAGTGAAAATAGTAGATGTAAAGATGGCTTTAGGCAGTATTGCATTGGCTGCAATGCTTGCCAAGTTATAGGTTAAATGCTCTTAAGACTGGATAATATTACACTGGATAATTTTGTTTTGAAGGTTTAAGGAAAATGGGTTCTGAGTATCTGTCCACTCTGAGCTAAATGATTACCTTGCTCCAAAAATTCCTGATCCCTGTCCCAAAATAATCTCCTGCTGCAAAAAGATTGCTTTGCCTACACCGAGGTTTGGGGACAAGAATAAATTTTCTACAGTATCACCTGTTGTATAGTCTCCTCTAGAGGTTACCCAAAGAGAATTTCCTGAAAAAGGGACCAAGTATAATGTCTGCTTATACAGGGTTAAAAACAAGAACAAAAGTAAAAAGGAGCAACCTGAAACAAACTAATACTTATTTGACACTTTAGAAACCCATAAAAGGGCAGCCAACAGGCAAAACGGCATCAGTGGGTTTAAATATGGTGCCAGCCAGAGGCAAGAACACCTAAAGGGGCAGAAGCCTCTACTTCTACTTCCCCTCCAATGGTAACATCAACTGAGCAGGCAAATATGCCAGCACATGTGAAACCGGTCAGCTTCAGGTGGCACAGCTGTGGAAGCTAAGGAAAACAAAAAGGTACTTAAGGGCTTGCCCCCACATAAAAAAAGAGCTAGTTATACTCCATAATATAAACCTGTGTTCCCAAGACTTGATAGGTTTACCATCACCACCCTACAGAGGCTGAACCTGCACAAGGCTTGTCCTATCCACATAGAATGATACATGGCATGGCAAAGAATGAACAGAAAGAAGAGAGTCTTTTTAATGGCTTAGTAGGGTGGTCATGTTAGGTCATGGGGCAGACCGGTAAGTATGGTCTTAGGAGAACCTGGAAATATTATTATTTTACACTATGTGAGCTGCAAAAGGGGGTGCTACTACATGCCTATGTGAAACCATTTCAATATTTGTGCCCTACATTTTTTGTAGCACATATCATGTAATTTTATGTGTCAGTTTGTATGTGACAGGGAATTTCCCTTCTTCTGACTTTCCCTTCAACATTTCCTTTTGGGAATCGTCCAGGTCCATGTTCAATTGTTTTTTCATATTCAGGTTTTCTCTCATTCTTTAGTAGGAATCTATACATGTACATCTGGCAAAAAATGTTCTGTTTTGGATATACTGCCTAGATTTTGCTAGAAATGGGAACCTGGTACAGGATCAAAGCAAAAGAATTGTATGATAAATATAAAAGATAAATACTTACTGAATATTTTTTTACTTTACAAACACCAGCATTTTCCACCAGAGAACTGCACAACAGACACTTACCACTGCTCTTCCTTAATGAGACTGAAATACTGCAATGCAGCTGAAAAATTTGGCAACTCTGGACATTTATTAAGAAAAAATAGTTAAAAATATTTGGAATAAAAGTATTTCAGCATAATTAAAAGAATCTGGACTTGATATCCTTACATGGTTAAAGAAGTTTTTTTAAAATACAGGAAATAATGGATTACATTGGAACTATTTCCCCATGTTAGAATAAATTCCAGTTCAAACTCCTGGAACCGCAAAAAGCATTTTTATCACTAGGTGGAGCCAAATACTTTCTAGAAACATTAATTACACAGGTCCAATGTCATTTCCATCAGATATATGTAAATATATATATTTGTGGACTATGTAGTATTTTTGATGGGGATTTCAAATCTGTGTTCAGTTTTTCTCTAGCACGTCTAGTTTTTGTGATGCAGCTAATTATTTATTGTGTGAAATTTATTATAAATAGCCTTAACCCAATAAAACATTTAACAACAGTTTTCTTTTTTTAAGGTTACAGACTGCACTAACTGCAATTGATTTAGTTTGTTATTATGTCTAGAAATTGCCTTAATGATCCAGACAGTTTCTGTTACATGTATGGTTCATTCACAATGAAAGCACAACGTCGCCAAATTACCACAGAACTTAAAAATATATACAAATTATATTTCGGCTGTCCACATGGTGACCAGGATAAATCTTAGGCTCCACATGTCATCTGTACCAGTTGTTCCAACAGACTGCGCGACTGGCTAAATCGGCCTAAAGCAGCAATGCCATTTGCAATCCCTATCGTGTGAAGAGAACCGCGAGACCATCTAACCAGCTGATCCTGTTCCCCATGATGATTCATTGCCAGTTCCGGTACCGCCACATGATGGACTTGCTTCTGTAGAAGGTAATGAGGAATGCACTGGAGTTCCAGCCAGTTACAGACCCAAATCATCTGATCCAGACTACTTGGCCGATGAAGATTCAGAACCAGAGACCTTTACACAAGCAGAGCAGAATGATCTCCTTCGTAATTTAAATCTCTCCAAAGACAAAGCAGAACTTCTTGCTTCAAGGCTTAAACAGAAGCACTTGTTTGCAAAGGGTGTGACTGTAACTCACTACAGAAAACAAAATCATAACTTGACAACGTTCTTCACTAGTGATGGCTCACTGTGCTACTGTCATGATATAAATGCACTCTTTAACAGTTTGTCACAAGAGCATGTTCCATCTAAATAGCGTATCTTCATTGATTCCTCTAAAAGAAGCTTGAAAACCGTCTTACAGCATACTGGTAATTTCAAACCAAGTTTACAGATTGCCCATTCGTTAAACTAAAGCAGTCTTATGACAACATGAAGTTACTACTTGAAGCAATCCAGTATAAAACACACCAGTGGAACATCTGTGGGGATCTAAAGGTCATTGGCTTGCCGATGGGAATGCAAGGGGGATTCACAAAATATTGCTGTTTCCTATGCCTGTGGGACAGCCGATCTACGGGGGACCATTATGTCAAGCATGACTGGCGGCTACCAAGAGATACCTATAAGCCCGGAACAAGCAGTGTCAAGTTTCTGCCCCTGGTTGATCCACATAAAACATTTCTGCCACCTCTCTATATCAAGTTAGGCTTGATGAAAAGACCATTTGACCATTTGATGAAAAGACTTTGTAAAGACCATGGGTAAATCAAACTCCATGGGTTTTCAGTACATTGTTGAGAAGTTTCCAAACATAAACTGCAAAATTGAAGGAAGGGATATTTTATAGGGCCACAGATCAAGTATGTTTTGCAGGATGATATTTTCAAACAATCTCTCCCAGCAGCTGAGCTAGAAGCTTGGGATGCATTCAAGTGGCTGTGTGAAAATTTCCTGGGCAACCATGCAAGTTTCCTGCATACAAGGAAGGAGTTCAGAATCTGCCTGATTCATACCAGAAACTGGGTTGTCCCATGTCATTAAAAATACATTTCTTGCACTCAAATCTAGAATTCTTCCCGTAAAATCTTGGTACAGTGAGTGACAAACAACGTTTTCACCAGGACATTCAGTTAATGGAGCACCGCTACCAAGGTTTCTGGAATGAAAGTATGATGGCTGACTGCTGCTGGATGCTGTACCGTGACAATCCAGACAACGTGTACACAAGAAAATCATACTCTAAGCATTTCTGAAGAAACAATGGTACCTGACTGACACTGTTCAAAGATCTAAACCACAGTGTGCCTTGTTTTCACAGTGAAGATGTATTAACATTCACTTCAATGGTGCGTACATTTTAGTACAAAATACATGCACGTACAATGTTAACTATAATAGTACTCAGGAACTGTATGTGTTAGGGAAAAACTGAAAACAGATCTGATATTGGCTCGAAAAACTGATTTAGAAAAGTTTGCTGTGGTTTCTGTTGATTATCAAAACTAATTTTTTTGTTGACCTGTGTTATTGATTTTTATTTATTAAAACTAATCTGGGCCCACTAAATCCAATTTCCATAGGTTAGAATTTTTCAGAAACACATATACTAAATAATTACATTTTTTCAAGTTCAATAATTCAATTTAAGACAACTATACATATACTATAAATAATTATCTAAGTAAACAAGGCATAAATACATTTCCATTTGGTATTATTTTCAAGTATAGTTTAGAACAAAGGTATCCACAGACTGAATCACCCTATTTAGGTATTATTGCTATGTATGTATGTGTGGCAACAAAGAGGCAATCTTTTTGGGGTGAACATTGCAATTGTCAATGTACTGGGTCGAAAAGAAGAATATATTTCACCTATAAGTCACCTGTTCATCATGTAAAATGAAGGCAAGTCATGATGTGTACTCTATATTCCTTAGCTAACTGTCTTCTACCATTGACCTTCAACATATGAAAAAAATTGATGTGAATCTTATGGATTTTAATTGTCATAAATAAATGGATTTTAGAATTTTATTGGTGAACGTTTTTTGTAACCATTATGTAGAATCATGCCTAAAAAGTCTTAAGTTGATTGTTTTTTTTTTACCATAGGGAATGCAATATGAATTAGCAATGACCTTCTACCCTATTTGGTAGACAGGATTCACATGTAAACAGCACACCTATACATTTGACGGCTAGCAGCTTTGCAGCTATTCATTCTCAGACCACTTGTAGCGTCTCCCTATGCAGCAGTGTTTCCTGGCGTGAGGAGGCAGTAAACGCACCGCAAACTCACTTGCAGCATGAATAAGCCCTATGGGTAAATCTCTCTTAGGCTACGTATACACGTGCAATAATTATCATTGCAAATCAAACGATTAGCGACCTATCAACAATTATTCACAATTATTTTGAACGATCGTAGTGCGTGAATCTGTACATGCTGTAACGATACGATCATTCAAATATAATCCACCAATAATGTACACACTAGATACGATCTTTTGAAGGATGCAGTTAGTGACGTGTACTGAAGAAAGTACACACCGTACACACAATGGATAGCGAACGATCGTCGCCCAATCCAATCCACCGGGACGGTCGTTCGTTTCCAGCGACATTCCTTGTTCATCGGCATCGTTGGCCAGTCGTTTACTTTTTTGTTAACGATTATCGGGCAATCGGTTGTTAATCGTTTCCAACTATAATTATTGCACGTGTGTACATAGCCTTACAGAGCCTCAGATAGATTTAAAGATCTCAAAAGAGTAATAATCCTCCCACTCTATCCAAAATCTAACAAAAAGTGACTTTTACTTTACATAAAGTTGAATTGACATCTTTTTTCTTGAACTACCTTGAAGATTTAACATTTGCTTATTATCTGGTGTCTTTTTATTGACTCCTGATGTTTTTAATGTATTACTAGTATCAATATTAGATGAAAAATAGGGTCATATTGACAATTCCTTCGAGCCATAGTGAAAAGCAGGCCCTGACATCTGGTTATAGGAGACACTTTCCAGCTCAGGCTGCTTATGAAAGAAGTCAAAGATCAATTGACTAATATAAGGGAAAGGACTGGGTTGGAGCTACTAAATAGCCTGAAAAGTTCTAATCTTCCCTCACTGTCTTATTCACATGAATATTGTAACTCGTTTATTGGTAGGGTTTCACATTGCCAGTGGTTAAAAAGCTTCAGGCTTCTACCCTCCAAGAGCTTTAGGTAGTCAGATTCCTATGGTGAGGACCAGCTTCTAGGTTTTATTGCTAGCTGATCATAGTTCATAATGGTTTTTACTCAGAATGCTGCTTGCTAAAATTACTAACTTACTATGTTTTGTTCTGCACTGTGTTTCAAATTGCAACACCTAAATATTTCCAAAGGCAGATACACAGGTAAAATCAGTGCCCAATGATGGCACACAATGAAATTACTGAG
This sequence comes from Pyxicephalus adspersus, assembly GCF_032062135.1. Lineage (NCBI taxonomy): Eukaryota > Metazoa > Chordata > Amphibia > Anura > Pyxicephalidae > Pyxicephalus > Pyxicephalus adspersus. The sequence continues at coordinate 117,123,684 of NC_092859.1, read as the reverse complement.
GTTCTACTAATACTTCTAAAGTAGAAGTATTTTCTACTTTATGCAAAAAGGTAAAAGATAAAAGCTTGATTTCACTTTAAAAGTTACATCGTCGTTTTTTCTTTTGCAGTGTAATCTAAGATCTGCAGCATATATTAGGAATATAAAAGCTCTTATGGTTTCATGACTAATAGAGACCACCATACACATACAACCCGTTCCTGTCATAACCGAGCTGACTTTAGGATAGTATTTCTTTTACTAGCAAACCTGAAGTTACAGCCCATTATGTTTTTCTGACGTGAGTTTATTGATTTTGGTGCCTGCATGATTTATAATGCACAGTGCATAGTTCCTAAAATGTTTTTCATCATATAGTTTAGGAAGGAAGCAAAAGTACTTCCATTTAAGATTCCTGTAAAAAAGAGGATAACAGGTTTAAGAGGGTGAAGGGGTAGAACCAAAGCCTTAAAATCTACAAATTGTAAGGATTCTCTATTTTGTCCCCACTTCTGGACTCCTGTGAGCATTTGTAACTGTGTTTAGGAAGAGAGCAGTAGAAGTTGGTGCTGGGGGAAGGATTTTAATCAGGAAGCTGTGTCTGGAAAAGGCAGGCAGGGGTCACCAGTATTGCCTATGGACTCCATGAAGCTGGTCCTTTTCCCATTACTGACTTACTATACTTTGTAATATTGAGTTTCTATGTAGGCTGGGCTTTCCTTTAATAAGTTGGAGCTGCCCCTTTAATGACTAGTAATTGCTGGGATAATTTGTAGAAAAGCTGGTCAGTTTATTGGCTACTCTTCGAGCTTTTGAAATCTGTGCAGAGGGCACTCCACCCAAATTCTTACCCTTCCTTCCCCGTGTTTGCATTGTGAGAGCTTTATTGAAAGTATTTATTCTTCACAGCATTTACTGGTTGTTAAGTTGTGTCAACATGGGATATGGGAGTCGGACAATGGTAAGAACAGGCTATCATCTATGTACTATAGTTGAGAGCATATAGTTCCTCTGCAATTGGGGGTTTTGATCAATTTATTGTTGATGATCTGTTTGCTGCTAAAGTTTTGTAAAATTAAAAAATGTGGGCTTACCCTTTCCAACATAGTAGTCTCAAAATGGTTATCTTGGAAAGGCCTATCTTCCTTCTTTCAATTTACTTTTAGGGTGAAACCTATAAATATATATGGTATATAAAGTAGTACAGTATGTTGCTTCTCTGCAGACTTGTAAGAAAAAAGTAGCATTTGAAAGAGACCACATGGGTTTCACTGCCCATTTTTTTACATAATTGCCTAATAGTCGCATGGTCAGAGTTGTTTCCTGTAATTACAGTATTTTGTGCTAGGAGGTAGAGATAAATGCTCATGAGATACCACAATACCATAAATCAAACAGCTTTTTATAAATCATTACCTATACAGGTATTTTAGGAATGCAAAATTAATGACTTTTTTTCTTTTAACTACATATGACTGTTTTTCCTTATAGTTTTGCATTTATGAAGATTAAATACATAATAGCTGTAGTCATTGACATATTTTCATGTTCTGGAAGTCTCAAGCTAGTAATGGTACAGTAGAAAACTGTTCTTTTAACCTATTAAACAAGCTGCTGTCATTAGGTCACTTTGGTCTGTTGTGGGACAGATGAGGATCAATGTGTTTCTGCTTCAAAGGTTTAGGATCAAAGCCTTATGACTTGCTGAAGCTGGCGGGAGATCTGATCCCTTCTGTTCCTCTATTCTCTCTGAACTCTGGGATGTGATGTCTGACCTGACAGTCGGCAGACACATTGCACATTTTTCTCTACCAGGGACAATGTCAAGTGACAGATTCAGTCCCTGCAGACAGAGGAGAGACACATGGGTAGACACTAGACAGACAGTCCTAGCTTTAAGCATGTAAAGTCACTGCTGCCAGGTCATTTTTTATGAGTTTGCACATGGTGAGCAAGCATAATGTAGATGTTACAAATATCAGGAATAAAGTATTGGTATATATAGTGTGCTTGATTTAGTTCCTCAGTACAGAAAATATAAATATTCAACAGTAATACTGTCCTGAATAAATGGTACTGTTTTATCAGAGACTTACAGTGTAAATATTAAAGACAATGCAGTAACCAATATTTTACCAATAGTAACTAATCATAATTTATCTTTGATGTAACTTCAGGAAAATGGTTTCGGATTAACAGGTTTTTGTTTCTTTCACTTTGGCAAAAAAGACTATTTTTTTCACTAAGCCCTATGGCATCTATTGAATAAATAGATGCCAGTAGTGTCAACCTTGATTCTAAGACAGAACCCTTTTAATTTATTCAAAGGGTCAGTAATTTCAATGGCGCTTGCATGGTCACCCCTTTAGGAAGCACTTGTCTGAGCTGCCATTGACAGTGTGGGCTGATCTGTGACATCGTGGGTTTATCTGACTGCATAGATTTCAATACCATTCAACTTTGGAAGAATAATCCTGAATATTACTTCCAATTAAACATCCACAAACAATGAAAAGTATCTCTAAAAGTCTTTGCATACAGTATGTTTTTTTCTGTGTGTTGCTGCAGAGAGAACTTAGTGACTGGATGATTTTGCAGACCACATAACTAATTTTACATGAAGTGCTTCCACACAGCTTTTCTAATAATGGCCTATAAAAATAATGAAATAGGGATATGCTTGAAGAGATCAGAAACAGATTGTCAGGACACAAATTTCCACTACTGCTGATAGAAAATGGCATACAGGATATTGAAGATCATATGAAAGCTGTTCTTTATTTGCCTTTATTTCTAGTTGTAACATCTGCTTTCCTTCATGAAATGTTTTTATATATTATTTTGCTATCAAAGTTTAAAAGCAAACTCCAATAAAAAGCAACATATTTGCTAGTTTGCTAAGAATTTAGCTAGATGCATTTGTTGTGAACTTCAATATTCACATTTTAAAAATTAAAATTAGTGGCGTTCAAGCCATGTGTGTACTCGATCAGAGTATGGGGAAAGGATGTCACCACTATGTTTCCAGCATTCCTTCATTTTAAAAATTTATTCATATGCAGTGCAAACCTAATTTACCAAGATTCAGTTTCGGTGACACACAAACTTCCATTGCTATTTTTGCAAACATCTTATATTGCACAATTTCCTCCCTACCGTGTTTCCCCGATGATAAGCCATCCCCATCAAATAAGCCACACCCCAATTTTTGCCCAAAACGTTAAAATAAGCCACCCCCCGCAAATAAGACACCGTGATAACTGTGTGCCTCTGTGTGACTCCGTCAGTGCTGGCTGCAGTGCAGAGCGAAACAGAAAGTGACTCCAAAGGCCCGCGCCCGCGCCCGCGCCCGCGCCTCAGCGCCAGGAAGGACAGGCAAGCTGCTCATCCCTGCCCTTAACGGAGTCTGTTACCCGGCCTTAGAACCCAAAAAAAGTGAGGGGATAATGATAGGCACAGATTGAACAGAAGGGGACAATGAATGGCACATGAGTGATCAGAAGGGGACAATGAATGACACAGAGTGATCAGAAGGGGACAATGAATGGCACATGAGTGATCAGAAGGGGACAATGAATGGCACATGAGTGATCAGAAGGGGACAATGAATGGCACATGAGTGATCAGAAGGGGACAATGAATGGCACAGAGTGATCAAAAGGGGACAATGAATGGCACATGAGTGATCATGAGTGATTTTCAACAATAAATGTGTACTGTAGTCTTCTTCATGCAAAAATAAGACATACTCCTGAAAATAAGGACCTAGAGCATATTTTGGCATTTCAAAAAATATAAGACAGTGCCTTATCATCGGGGAAATAGGGTACATGAATATGCCAATGTACTGATACTATGGAAATTGGGCACTTTGGTCATTCTTCCAAATGGGGATTTACCACTTCCAGCATTAATATGTCAATAAATAGGATAAATTACACTATTACCATGAATACAGGGAAATCGTCTTTCTTTACACATACTGGGGTGTGAGTTAGGGTGTGGCTCTGTTTAGCTAAATTCACTCCTGGAGAAATATTTCTCCAGAAGTGAAAGAAAGCTGCAAGCTTGTGGAATTTTGTGGAAAACTTGTGAACTATTTTACATATAAGATAAAAGACAGGCCAATGACAATTATTGAACGTGTGTACGCAGCCCTAGATTCCATGGCCAATGAGAATAAAGTTGTGCTATAATCATCTATTCACTGTCCACCTTGGTCCCTTGGTTTTATATATTATCACTGCAAATCCACAAACTTAATTTATGACTGAGTTTTTTCTCAGACTAAAAAGCAGCATTGGAGTTACTTATGCTATCATTGGCATGGTGTGGAAGTATGTATAAGGTTGAACCAAATGAAGAGCTGGCACCAAAAGCCAAATTATAGTCACAGAGGTATCTCTGAACTGAGCACTACTGCAACAGAGCATTTTTAGGTCTTATAGCTCTTTGACAATTTTTATCAGGGAAAGTCATACTTTGCCAACACCCCACCTGTGAATTTGCAGATAATGCGACAAATATATATATACACAGGTAATCCTCCAGAAGAAATCCTTTGTTAAACACAGCTGAGGTTGCAAATGATCTTAGGGACTGAGCTCTTCTGCAACATTTTATAACTCTTTAATAACCAAGACAAACTCTGCAGTTGTTTCCTTTTGCATATCAAAGCACAGCTTGCTCCAGAAGTTAATGAATGTCTCCTTTTTCTTTTTTTTTTTTTGATTTGTTTGTGATTAACTCACATTGAAGATTATATACAGGTAACTGTTACCATGCTGCCTAATAATTTGTTGAGGCAAACATCTGTCCTGATTGAATTTATTAAAATAATGTACCTTTTTGACTTACATACAAATTCAACTTAAGAACAAACCCACAGTCCCTATCTCGTATGTAAACTGGGGACTACCTGTAGTGAATTTTCAATCTGATTTCCAGATACATAACAAGTGTAAAGGCACAGTGGTAAAATTACAATTTTTTTTACAACAATGGAGAGAAAGAAGTATTGATTAATTTTGGTATTGTGGCAAAAATGAACCCGAACAGCTGCTTTGCACAATAAACAAAATTTATGTCCATGAAAGCCATAAGTAGATATACTTTATAAAAATGTTTACTAAAAATATTTATGTTATGAAAATAGAGACACGGCTTTGATTTTTTTTTTATATACTTTACACCTTTAGTTATTATTATTATTATTATTATTATTATTAATAATAAACAGGATTTATATAGCGTCAACATATTATGCAGCGCTGTTCAATAAATAGGGGTTGCACAGACGAATACAGACAGTGATACAGGAGGAGAGGACCTTGCCCCGAAGAGCTTACAATCTAGTAGGTGGGGAAATTTACACACAATAGGAGGGGAGATATGTAGTGGTGGGAAGTAGTGATGGTTTCAAAAGACAGAAGAAGATGGGTAGGCAAGTTTGAAAAAATGGGTTTTGAGCGCTCTTTTAAATTAGTTATTTAAGGTATGTATTGCAAACACTTCCTTCAGCTACCTGGTAAAAAAAAAAATGGTGCATCTGTTCAGAGCGTGGGGACTGCCAGAGTCATTTGTTTCCATGGTGGCTGATGAAGAAAAAGGAGAGGCTGCAGAAACAATATAGAATGTACATCAAAATACATTAAGTTAATGTGTTTTTCCTAGATATAAGAGTTCTAGGAATGGACAAGCTTCATTAACTTAACCTCATTAAGGAAGCAGCAGTTCCTGGTGGGAGATACTCTGAAGTATTAATGATCAGGCTGAGATTTTAATCGCTTGTTAGTAAGAGATTTAACTCCTTGCTGTCTACTGCCTCATTTACAATACAGAGATTTCAGCAGTAGTGGTCAGCAAGGATTGCTAAAAGGTGATTATAATCTCCCATCTAACATCAGCCTTTTGCTCAATTTATGTTTTTCTGATTGTTTACTATAATACTAATAAAACTTTAACTGAAGTTTTAGGAATATACAGTATATGCAATCAGACTAACTCCATGTTCAAAGATTTCAATCCAGTTCCTGTTTGGCAGCTAGGGATAAGAAGTGACATTTTGACAAATTCGATCAGAAAATGTTACATTTGATGTCAAAATAAAAAAAGCTGCATTGGCATAGTGTAAGTTTGATTTTTCAAAGGAGGGAACATATCCCTAAAGACAAATAATGAAAAAAAAAAAAGTTGTTTTGCCTGTAAAGGTAGTATCCAGACAGGAAAACACATTTGAAAAGCTGGTTGGGAACTAAAGTTTAATTTTGAATATCTCCAATCAGGCAGGTCTTTATTGCAGTAAGAGACAGGTGATGTCCGTTCTGCAATAAAACATACCTACCTGATTGATTAATGTCCTCTTCTCTCAGAAATTGCTAAGCGCCACATAAGCAGATCAGCACAGGAAACTGGGATACCCCTTGACTTACGTCATCCTGGCCCAGCCAATCAAAATGGCTGAAGACCTGACTCAGGAAGAAGACTGGGTAAAGATGGCAGCCCCCATGCTAAAGCAAGAAAAGGTGAGTGCAATTAAAAATAATCAGACAAGTAGGGTTGTTTTATTTGACCATCGCTTGTCTCTTAAGCACCTGCCTGATCACAATTTTTGAATTTAGTTCCACTTTGAATTGTTTTTAAACTCCTTTAATTCATTTATTCACTAATTTAACTCATAAAAACCTGCTATTGTTTTATTCAAAAAGTCAATAACTGAATCTATAAATTCAACCAAATAAGCCAACACTGTATTTACACATAAGAAAATGTCATTGTATTGGCGGTGGTCAGCAATTATAAATCAGGGGTCTGCACTTAGTGATTGCCATGGAATTACAGCCCTGGACAACATGACTGAGAGTGGATTTACTTTTAGGACATAAATAAAGGTAAAAGAAAATGGTAACTATATCTTTATAATTAATAAAAGACTTTGTCACAGTGCCAGTGAATTTCTAGGACTTTTCTTTGACTCTTTGTTGAAGGTACAGATAGGTACAGAGTACTATTATTTTTTAACATCCGATACTCAATTTCCAGCGTGAGAGTGCAGCTATTTAGGAATTCTAACAAGTACCCCCTACAGACACCCACAAACATTATCAGAGAGCATCTGGGATGTTCAGGAGTCCACACATTTGCTGCACTGGCTTTTCTTAGCCAGGTTTTATGCCTAGAAAAAAGCCGAGTTTCAAGGAACCTAGTCTTTTTTAAAACAAAATAATATTTATTATAATCAAATGAAATGCTTTACCCATTGAAATTTTACTTATGGAAAAAGGCCATTTTTTATGTATTAGTATTAGGTTTGGAGGCTTTGGAATTACCTCAAAATGTTGGTAGCCACATACTTCAATCGAAATTCAACAGAAAAAAAAAAAATCAGATCACAAGGAAAATAGGGAATTTTGACCATCCCTAACAACAACTGAGTGTCTAAATATCAGTATGCACCAGAGTTAGGCAGAGTTAGAATCATAGCTGGTCCAATGTGCCCCCTCTCTTTCTCTGCATCACAGGTTTAATAAGAAAGACACCAGTGATGAATGGTGTGACTGCTCCCCAGCTAAATTAGCAAATAGCATTGAAATGTGAGCTCAAGAAAGTCAGTCACAGGTACCAACATGCAATGGTACTAAATCATAGAAAGCAATGTTGTTAGAAACTTCTATTCGATTTACAGATATGGATACCAATGCTGGTGTAATCCTAAATCGGTTGATATAATTTATTTACTGGATAAATCAACTGGTCATTCATTGGAAAGCAAAGTGACTACATACAGTGTTATTTAAAACACTATGTCTATTGACATGCAGAATCTTTATATGTTAGCTCTGCTTTCTTAACCTGTCTTAGGACCTGGGCTCCTGTGTATCTCACAGTGGGCCTGGGTGGTTTAGCACTCCTAAGGGTAGTGCATGAAAGCTTCCAGCAGAGAATCAATAGTATTCTCTAGTCAAAGTCAATGTCTAGACCTGCAGTGTCATTGTGATTTGTATTTTATTTTGCAAAAGTGTCTTGTACTATGAATTACTGTTTTAAGGATATAGTAATGTTGCACAAACATTGACTAGGGGAACAAACATGAGTTACTGCACACTGGACATTACAATTGTTCTTTGAACTGTCTACGTTTTATGGTTTTAGGCATGTATTATACATTATACATACACCAGATTTTTTGTGCAGAGGTGCACAGTAAGGCTACGTACATACGTGCAATAATTGTCATTTGAAAACGAATGATTAATGACCGATCAACGATTATTCACAATTATTATGAATGATCACATTGTGCACAATTCTGTACATGCTGAAACGTTACAAATTGTTCAAATATAATCCGCCAATAATGTGAACACACTAGATACGATTGTTTGAATGATGCAGGAAGTGACATGTATAGGAGAAAGTATATCACAGAACAATCCAGGATTACTGAACGGCCGTACACAAAATAGATAGCGAAAGATTGTCGCCCAATCACATCTGCCGGGATGGTCATTCGTTTCCAGCGACATTCCTCGTTCATCGGCTTTGTTGGCCAGTCGTTGTTTACTTTTTTTGTTAACGATTATCGGACGATCAATCATTAGTTGTCCGTTTCCAACAATAATTATTGCATGTGTGTACATAGCCTAAGTCCCGAGCATGATGCCAGGCATCCAAATTTACAGAATGAAAATAAAATAACGTTGCATAAATAGAAGGAATATTTTTCCAGTGTTATGTTATTGCAAAATGCTTGATGTATAAGAATTTCTCTATTTTGTTACACTGCATTAAAGAAAGGACAAGGGTTATATATGTTTAGTTGTTTATTTTGACTGCAACATGCTTTTTTTATGAATACATACAAATTCGTCATAACAGGGCCTTGTATATTTAATGACGACAGTATTCTCCTACACAGGAAATGACTACTGCAGTAAATTATCTTCATTTTCTCTTTCAACAAATGGCATGATTATACAAATAAACATAATCATTGCTTGGTCCAAGCACTCTTCAACATAAAAGGTATAATGAGTACATATAAAAGGTAACTCTACCTAATTGAGATCTGTCCTTCTTTGAGGAAGCAAACTTACGTTATCTCTGGACCAACAGCATTTCCTCAAAAATCCCATTACTTCAAAACGTTGCAGCAGCTATCAGAGCTACAGTATGTATTCAGGTAAACCCTGGGCCTAGATGGTTTGCCTTTGGAATTTTATAAGCCCATCTTTTCAAACACTTTTAGACTCATCATTCACATTTCCCTACTTTCAATGAAGCTCACAGCTCCCCAAACCTCATAAAAACTCAGAGCTCCCCTCTACTTACTGTCTAATTACAAATACCGGTATATATTTCTTCTGCATGTTCTACTCTATCAAAAACCTATGAATAAATGCCACATCCCATTAATTCATTGGCCCTGATTTATAAAAGTTCTCCAAGGCTGGAGAGAATACATTTTCATCAGCGAAGCTGGGTGATCCAGTAAAACCTGGAATTGATCTGGTCCAGGATTGAAAACATTTGCTAACAAATAGCTAACAAATAGCTTGACTTTTAGGAAATCCATTACAGGTTTGTTGGATTACCAAGCTTCACTGATGAAAGTACCGTATTTATTCGAGTATAACGCGCAAAATTTTATACCAAAAAAAGAAATCAAAGTTTGGGTGTGCGTTATAAACGAGGGCTGGGGTGGCAGTGGCGGCCAGTCCATTGAGGGCGTACGCGAATTGTGAGTTTGCACTGCGCCTTTTCCGGGCTGCAGCCGCTCACTATACGCGACGCGGTGACGTTTTTTTTTCCTTCGCCCTCGCGTACAGTGAGCGGCTGCAGCCCGGAAAAGGCGCAGTGCAAACTCACAATTCGTGTACGCCCTCAATGGACCGGCCGCCACTGCCACCCCAACCCTGCCACCCCCGAATTGGGTTTGCCGCTTCATTTCCTCGCCCACACGTTACGGTAAGCATTGCCGCTAATTTTATTTCGGTATTGTGTTTATATCAGTTTAAGTTGTTAATAAATGATTTTTATCATGGCCGCACGTGTTCAATAATATTTTTTGTCAATTAAAATGCTTGGTGTAAACAAAATTTTATACCGATGTTTAATCGAAAATTAGGGGTGCGCGTTATACACGAGTGCGCGTTATATTTGAATAAATATGGTATATTCTCTCCAGCCTTGGAGAACTTTAATAAATCAGGGCCATTATGTTGAAGAAGAAAAAGAAAACTAAATTTTTAAAAATACCAGGGACACTAGAGGCATACAAGTAACTTACTGAGAACAAAGCAACTTTTTTTTGAAAAGTAATACAATCAACATCTTCAATTCAATGCATATACAAAAAAAAAACAAAAAACACATCAACACAACACGAAAGTGTACAGTTTAATAAAAACATCAATCATTTGGTAATGCCAATTTTCCACATATGTCCTAAAAACAGGCTCAACGTGTTTCGCAGACTCTAATGTCTGCTTCTTCATGAACAAAATAGCACATATCAGACTTATGTCACAAACGAAAGATATGAATATATTTTATTAAAATACAAGTTGCCCCCGGCCATATTTGAGCAATAGCTGAGGACAGTAGCATCACAGCCCTTAACATTGAAATGACGGGAAGAAGTTGATCCAACCACAGGATCAGCGAAGTGTATTAATTAGTGTTACATTTTAGGTTAAAAGCACCTATTTTCAATTTAGAAATTGTGAAGCTTAATAGCATCCTAATCAAAAGTTAGCTTCATATTTCATGAGATCCTCCTATTCCACTCAATGGGAAATGATACAGATCACCATGGGGAACACCTACTTAGTAGTTATATAGGAGGCATAGAATAGGTGGGGTTGCCCCCATTGGTGTTTGTGGACTGGACCTGTGCAGACAAATGATATATGCAGATAACCTTCATGGCATGCCTCCTTCCCATTCTAATGGGTCAGACACAAGATCCTATATTTGCCATATCGTGTCTTCATGCAATTAACTTTACCCCCTGTGTACACTCCAAGCGCCAGTCTTTTTTCCCAATGGTAGTTTCATCAGGGAAGAAAACAGTCTATTAGTGGGTGTATCTTACAGCAACCTTCGACAAATCCCTGCTTGAACCTCCCAGATATTGAGTTATACAATATTGCTGCCCTGGTTAGAATTCTGAGATATAGATAGGATACATACCACCCCTATTTACTCACCTAATACACACTATGATAAAATAAGTACATTGTGGCTTTCTTTATCCCCCAGGTGGAGTCTATTGGTCAAATCTTCCTAGGAGTTTCTGGATCCGTTCCCCTTGAACATGTTTTTGGTGTTAATAAGTGTGCGTGTTATTCATATAGGTTTGCCTGCTTAGACCTAGATTAACAGAGGTGGTACTTCTTGACTGCCTTATGAAACTCAGGACCTTTACTTTCCCTCTTTTTTCTACTTTCTTTTCCTTTCGTTTATCTGCCAAACTCTTCTTTTCTTTTAATTTTTTCTTATCCTTCGACCAGGAGTACACAAAGGGCCAAAATGAAAAACTCAGACCAAGTCGGGGGCCAAAATTGAAATGTATTTTAAAAATAGGAAGTAATTCCTTTGAATTAAATATAAACATTTTTTATATGGAAACAAAGAGGTATTGCTTAACATGCAATCTGGAACAAGAAAATACTTGGCAATGCAATGTAAGCACTAATTGCCCCCTAGCTACAGTTCTTGAAAAGATTTGAATAAAGATGGCATAAATGTTAATAATCAATTGACACCAAATAATTAAATTAATGTTACACATGTATAAATTATGTGCTCATATATGATATCTATATGATATCTTCAAAACTCTTGTTAGAAAAGAAAAAGAAAGGTATTTACAAAAGAGACATAAAAAAGTGACATCTCTTTTTGATGGTTTCACACATTTCACACAGATGATTACCATGTACTTTATTTTTTGTTTCCTGCAGATCTGAGTAACTTTATTTCTCCTGCTGTAAGCTAGGATTAGCGACCGGTCTCAGAAGAGAAACAGAAGACAAGTGATGCTGGGGCTTCAATTCCCAGCATTACTTGGGTCTATGGACCTGCCCAATGCGGAGCTGCATAGGCAGAGAGCTGTTCCATAGTCGCGAGAAGCGAGTGAGGCCAGGAATGCAGTTCCCGGCAATACTTGTGTCTATAGAACTCTGTGGACGCGAGTGATGCCGTGAGATGCAGTAGCGGCATCACTCCCTGCAGAAGGCATTGGCGGGCAGGGGGGCCAGATGCCATTTATTTTCCCAAATCCTCGAGGGCCAAACAAAATGACAGATTTGGCCCGCGGGCCAGAGTTTTACACCCCTGCTCTACCAGGTGTTACAAAAGTGTGGACCTAACATAGGAGCGCATATTTACTATAGTTGATGTAGATAAAGTAACGGTTGCAAAATGGTGGGTGTGATAAGAGAGTTTAGACAACTCTCCTTTTACTATAACTTGTTCAGCCCCCATGGCCCAATTAATAATAAACTGTAATTACTTCCTGTTGTTTAAACATACTGTATGTTATGACGCCTATCTGAAAGTAATGCCTGTTTTTTTTGTTTTGTTTTTTGGTGCTCCAACCATTGTATGTTCCTGTTTTTTTTCCTCTTTTGTTGTCTTTGTTGTTCCTTATTGTATATGTTGAAAATCTTGAAAAAAAAGTACATTAAAAATAAATAAATAAATAAAGTGTAAGTGTTAGTCTGCAGCTTCATGCAAGTTAAGTGCATTTATTTTGAATTAACATATATATTACCAGGTCATCATTCTACTGCTGAACCAAATTCTTTAAACTATGAATCTGCTAGGATTAAAGATTGTAGAAATGTAAAACGTTAAAGCTTCAAAGTGCTGTTCATCCATCTCTTTATTTACAAGGGGGCCAACATTCTCAGCGTCTTATAAGATAGAACTCTTATTTTTTTAAGGAAACCTGTACTGGGGGAAAGGCCTGTGCAAAGGATGCCATATGCCATTCATGTGTTCTTAATGGTAGAGGCTGAATCTCCCCCAGAAAATGTGTGCTGAATGTTAGATTCAAAGCTTTTCTAATTGTCTCCCTAAGCAAGTGTGTGTGTGTGAATTTTTGAAGTGAGTCATAGGGAATAATTTGAATTACAACGTACAATTAAATTTACATTGGTGACTTTGTGAGTTAATTCCAAAGCCTGCAAATAGTGTTCTGGGCCAAAAAACCTTGGGGCTTTTGGAGACCTGTGAGGACTGAGTTTTTTTAACATAACATTTTTCTGTACAACAAAGTAGATTTAAGTGCAGAAACTATTAAAGCTCCCATCAAATTTTAGATTGTAAATATCCCAAACATTGTATTTTCACAGGAGATGTGTGGAGGAAGGGCACATAAGAAGACATGTCCCAAGTGAATAAATGAAAAAAAACAAAGTTTGTATGTTCTGCTTGTGCTTGCATTGGTTTACTTGCTTGCCTTCATTGGCCTTTGGACCTCTGACTATGTTAGGAACATTAAATTAGCTTTGTTGAAAGATAATGGGTGACTTGACTATGGTGGACTCTATAAAGTATAATTACATGATAGTAAAAAAAAAAAGATAGTATAGTTCAACATTTGAATAGGCCTCCAATGCTAAATGCATTATAAATACAATATAGTTTTCAGTTATATCAAACACCACCTTCCTGTTCTTTAGTATAACACAGTCATCGGCAGCAATAAGCCTAATAAAAGCCCAAGCCCAGTCATCGGTAGCAATAAGCCCAATACAATACAATCTACTCATTCTAATTTTCAGTAAGTTTAAGGTATATGAAGATAGTTCTTTTTAGAGCAACAATATAATTCATGACTTGGTATTTGAGGATAGAAAGTATGTCTGGCAGAAAAGGAGTTAAGGTCTAAAATAAATGTGGAGGACACTACTGGAGCCTTTTGACAGTGTGTAAATTTGCAGCTATGGAAAAGGTGTAAAGTGTACACGAAAAAGCAATCAAGGAAAGGAAAGCCTATTTGATACCTTAACCCATCAGACAGTAAATACAGATACTGATAGAAAGTGTAAATCAACATGAGTACATGTTTTTCAAGACAAGCTAGTAAAAGAAAGAGAGGAAATGTCTAGTAAATCACAATACACAAGATGTAGAAGGCTTTCAGCCTAATCAACAGGCTCTTACTGCAAAAACATATATACAAATGTCTATGACATGAAGACCATATTTACAACCATTTTACTGAAATGGAGTTTTAACTAAGTGAGTGGTACATACAGCTTTGAGGGGCTTGTCCCCTGATACAGGCAAGTGCTTCTGACAGCTGCAGATAAGTAACGAAAGGCTTCTGTTCTTTGATGATCTGCAGGATTATCTCCAAGTGAAGTTTTGTACCTGAAACAGAGATAATTGGCATCATTATACATTTCACAGGTTAATTACAGCATGGCAACACTGCTGCCACTAAACATAAAATCCAATTTAATACTGCTGCCCACTTTCTCCTCCATTTAGTATAGCCATCTGTCATTCGGACCCTTCCAACATCCCATCATATGTCTTCATCTACATCAGCTTTTTCTCTATTGCTTTTGTGTTGGTGGAAATCCTATCTGTCAAGTAATTATCCCATAAATCGTAGCATTGATTTTACTGCCATCAGCTCGGGGCCAGCTGAAATCCCATTACCGTGCAGCGGTGTTACTGCAGCATAACAATAAAAGTCATGCTAAGGCAGAGCATCGCTCACGCAAGCATCATGGGAGTACTGTATCCACTCAACTGTTATCTCTGATGTATCTCCCTGCACATTGACCATGAATATGGAAAATGCAAGCAACTAAATTAATATATGATAATAAAATATTATGCTAATTATATATTCAAAATGATGTAATTTAAAAAAATTAATGAGGTGTATATGATTTGATGCAAACCGTATAATAAAACTAACATAGGCACTGTTACAATTTTTTTTCCAGGATTCAGTATATGTTAATTTTATAGGTTTCTATCAGCATTACACAACAAAAAAGTATTATGTGTACAACACTAAACTGCACCTAAAAGTAAAATAATAGTGTCTCAGTATATTGTTTTTTATGTGATTTCAGACGAACTTCTGGTATGCAGCCTCCACAACTACTGCCTTCTCAATGAATTATGCAGCATTTAACATACTGTTGCTAAATTTTGCGTGATTCAGCTTCAGTATCCTCATGTTACGTCAATGCAAGAACAGTACCGGTGGGCATTGTGCCAGCATTATTTTTAAATGCCAAAGTAAAAAGAAAGCTTTACCTTCACCACTCTAGAAATAGTAATCACAAAGGCTCGTTAGACATTTTTCTACAGTATTATTATCATGTATTTATACAGCACTGACCAATTATAAACATTTGTCATGTCATGTCACTAAAGGTGCATACACACTTCCAATTTTTATCGTTCAAAACGAACGACGAACGATCGATTGGGCAAAAATCGTTCGTAAAAAAAGTAACCAACGACGCCGACGAACGAGGAAAGTCGTTGGAAACGAACGACCGGACAGGCGGATCGGATTGGACGACGATCGTTGAACACCGCTCGTGTGTACGATCGTTCGTTGATCATCCATGGTCTGAGCATGCGTAATGAACGAACGTTCGTTCACTTTCCTGTCGTGCACATAGTTCCTCTATCGCTCAAACGATCGTATCTATTGTGTGTACAATATCTACAAACGATCGCGTCGTTATCTCTATGTGCAGGATCGGTGCTATACGATCGTTCGTAGATATCGTGCAGGATCGTTCATCGTTCGTTTTCCAACGATAATAATTGGAAGTGTGTACGTAGCTTAAGGGTTTCTCAGAGAAGCTCACAATCTAATGTCCCTATCATGATTGAAGGGCAATTGTTGAGGAAGACAATTCACCTATGAGTATGTTTTTTGAAGCTGGTGGGATTGCACATAAGAAACCTATGCAAGGACAATATACAAACTCTATACAGACAGGCCTGGAATGAGCAAGTGAAGGGAGCAAACATGAAACGTCTGCATGACTGGGGGGGACAGGGAGCATACAGGATAAAATTAAAGTAATTATTTTGGGGGTTAGGAAAAAGTCAGGTTAGGGATTGGTAGGAAGGCGGAGGTGAGGGTAAGGTTTAAGTGATATAAGGGGATGTAGTAGGAGGTCACTGAATTTTTCAAGTTAAAGGAAAGATGTTTACCACCCAACCACCCCCTTCTTACTAGGTAGGTTTTTTTAGAGTGGCTGTTGAGGTCCTCAGGGATAGTCCATTTTGGTGGTAGTATTAGTGGGGTTGAGAGACCCATCTTCAGTATGGAATCTCCAGAATGGTGAGAAGAGGAGTTGATGCCAAAAATTTGGTTGGGGATTGGCTGTGAGCAGTGGTGATATCGTTCCCAAGCTGGGTGCACAAATATCCGGTTGATGCAGATGCCATGTGGGGGCCTTCAAGAACCGGTAACCAAAAAATGAGTAAATGAAGCGTTTTTGGCAATATTAAATGGGATTGTTATTAGATTGTTAGAACATGTTATTGGGTGTTATTTATGTTGTTATTTATTGTTATGATTATAAAAGGCTACTTAACCAAAGAAAGTGTTGCCTTTTTTCCGGGTAATATGAAGGTTATGTGGGGTAGAGGTCTGCGGGTCTGTGTCCTCCTGCAGTCAACATAGTAGCTTAAATTTAAACCTGAGGCCTAGTGCTGGCCAGTGTGTGACACTGTGCAAAGTACTGTAAGCATGACATACAACTAAAATCTTGTATTAGTGTTCCCTTGGTAATGTTAGTTTCCACTGGTTGTTGTGGGTATCACACCAGTAGCTTTGCTGCTCACACTTTTTGTATATATGTCTGTCAGTGGGGTTTAGAGTGATTCTGTCACTTGAGAAGACTACTGTGTACAAAAACATTTAAAATAAATTTGGCTTTTTATATTTATTCTCTAAGCCCTCGCACCCTTTGTTGTATTAGTTGATGTAATCCTGCTGACTTGTTTTGAGAAGAATAAAATTAGTACATTTTGTTTGGACATGACCGTTCTTGCACTCCATGTGTGCTGAACTGTTTCTGCCATGTTCTCAGCCTCTTTGTCTTACAGTTTGTTGTTGAGCTCTGACAACACACACATCTACACTAAAAAATGAAATATATATATATATATATATATATATATATTTATATATATATATATATATTTGTCCTTGTTATTGTAAAAATCTGGATCCTCTGTGGTCCTAAAGCAGGGACACTGGAGCAAGGTCATTTTGATTTAGGAACTTTATATAGACAAAGTGATTAATGTATCATAAACTGACAATAACCCAGATGTTATTCCTGGCTCTTGTGCCACTATGAACATCTGGTGACTGCAAGGTGGGATGTAGGGCAGAATGAAGTCCCCAATTCAGACGGCATAAATCTATTGTAT
The DNA here is from genome assembly GCF_032062135.1 of Pyxicephalus adspersus. Classification (NCBI taxonomy): domain Eukaryota; kingdom Metazoa; phylum Chordata; class Amphibia; order Anura; family Pyxicephalidae; genus Pyxicephalus; species Pyxicephalus adspersus. The sequence goes on along the minus strand of NC_092859.1, from coordinate 117,106,266 downwards.
CTCTCTTTGAATCTATCATTATTTATGTTACTAGATGCAAGATGTTGTATTTCAGTGGGCTGATGTAGCAAATAAAGTATGCATATGGAAAAAAGTGTCATGTAATGTGATGCAGTGTGGGGTTGGTGGTATGCGGGAGGTGTATTTTTGGTTATGATGATGCAACTGTTGAACTTTTATTGAATTTGAACCTAAGGTAGAAAATAAAAGACGCAAATGAATGCAGATCTGTATTTCTTACTGGATCATTATGTGTCTTCCTTAAACTAAAACATTGTTATTACCAGTAATCATGTGCTAACTACAAGCATGGTAATAAGCTTATCAGACAATTGATTTTCTTTACAATGTCCATTCACAGACTGGGGGAGGGACCTTTAGTATGTAAAATATTTCCCATATAATTTTTAAAAATGCTAAGCAGAAAGAACTCCATAGGGCTCTGCTGACTACAGACCATGGCTCAAACTTTATAAATAGGATTTGATGCGCTGCGTAGTAAAGAGAAATATAACAAAGAGTGTATAGCAATGTCCTGTCTGTCATAAATGAGCCCCTACAGTGTATATTTAAAAAAGTCATTTAAAATACACACTATTTAAAACAGAAACAAGCATTATATGCATTATTTAGAGATTATTTTAGGATGAACTTATTCTTAATTTTTAATTTAATGACACATAGTAAGGATTTATTTAGCCATACAATCCAAAACCAATCAAATCCCATAATTAAAATGAAACTCCTGTTGTATTCAGAATATTTTTTTCAGTAAAGAGTTAAGTAAACTTTATTGCAGATGCTTTTTCTACTTTCGTTGATATTGACTGATAATGAAACCATTTTGGTACATGTTCTAAAACCTTACTGAAGGAGCCAGTTCATTATAGTTATACTATAACACTTTAATTACAAAATCTGCTCAGTGTTGAAATAGGAACTAATTTCAATATGTGTAGTAAACCTAATAACCCTAGTTTGGGATGCCTGTCAGTTAATTTCCAGCTTTATGCAAAAAGCAGCATGGGGAATAATGACTGATTGGATGTTCAAGGGTGGAAAGAATGATAGCGAGAAGTGTGCACCTTCAGCAGAGTAAAGGCAATCAACTGCAACTTAATGATCTGGCCCCCTATTATAGTCTTTATTCTGCCCCCTCATTGTCTTCACCCCATGTGGAGTGTGCCAATAAGTAGTATACTGTAGTTTTCTCCTGTTTCTGCTCACAGTCACCATCTATTGACTCTAGAGCCTCCTGCATCCTCTCCTCCTTCCACTCCCAGCATTAGATGGCCATGAAATGTCGGGAGAACCCAGAAAATACAAGGGTTCAGTACCAAGCTATGAGCAAGAACTGGAAAGGTTTACAAGATAGTTACTGGTGTGCTCTCCTGCCAGCTCTGCACAGGAAAGGAAGATATCTGATACCCTCGGACTTTCTTGCTTCCAGCTCAATTGCTCCATAGCAATCACTATCATTGTTATTCAGATCCCTAGGCCATTGAATATGATAGTAAGGACAAATATCTGCAATTTTATATTCTCAAACGATGAATGTACCATCAACATATAACATTATTTAGGTTGGACTTAAATACTGTTCATCATCAGTATACCTAATAGTATGCTGTAATTTTTGATAACTAAGTTAATTTTATCATAACTTGAGTTACAACATATTTTTTTATATTCAGACAGCCCAAAAATGACCTACTTTTTGTTTTTTTTCTAGATGGAAATGTAAGTAGGTCAAATATTAGGGTGGGCTCAGCTGCTCTGTCTGGATACATTTTATTAGCGTCCAGTGGACATGGCAGTAGAAGACTGACCGCAGGGCATGTCCCTCCCAACACAAGGGAGCAATGAGGTATTTTTGGACATTTGTTTTGACAGATAAACACAGGAAGACAGAGTGCTAATATTATATCATTTTAATGTGTCTATGTACTTCAATAAAATATTCATTCAAACAATATCTTTTATTTTTTTAATAATATCAGACTGAAGATAAAGTACATAAATGAATTCACATATTAACCAACAAAGCTTTACACTATGTCATTGGACAGAACAGTCCAGGACCCACCCCAGGGAGTAAAGGAGTAAAAGACAGTGATGCGATTGTCCCCACTTCTTTACTACTGTAAGCATGCTCACAAGGTTAGACTGACCACTGTACAAGGCAATACAATTTAAATTGGCTCAAATTTAATTTTTCTATTGATCAAAGTGGTGCTGTACAATGTCCAAAGTAGTGCATGAAAAATCCTGTTTTTTAATGTAAAGTGCCACGATTTCACAGAGGTATCTCTTCTTTGGAGGTTATAGAAGCATAGAGCCTAGGACTGCTAATTGCAGAATGGGACAGTTAGGAGGTCATAGATATAAGAAGGCATGTGAAAGTAATGATATAGAAAGTTATCAGAAACTGCTGATATGCAACAGGAGATGGTCAAAAATCAGGATCATGCTACAAGAAAAAGTCAGAGAGTATAAGAATGATATGATTGACTAGAGCAGTGATTCTCAATCAGGTTGCTAGGGGCTCCATTAACAATAAACAATTTGTTCCTCTCAGGTCAGTTTAAGTGACACCAATGATCGTTTTAGCTATCTGGGGGGGTGGCAATCTTCCCAATGGCCAGCAATGTAAGAGGCATTCTTCCCACTGACCACCATGCTAATGTTCTGTGAGCGGTGGATATAGTAATTATAGCAGGGATTCCCTGAAGACCTGAAAGTTATTTCAAGAGTTCTTCCATGTTAAAAAGATCGGGAAAGGCTGGAATAGAGATTGGGGACATGCTACAGGAGATAGTTTTAATGAGACTGCTATTACTGCTCCTCTGGCTTTTATACATTCATGCTCCCTAGAGCCACATATTACAAGTGCCACATTTGCATTTTCTCACAGCAGGATCCAATATAAAAGATCAAAGAAAAATAAATATAAAATATAAAAAGATAAAAGGAATAGGAAGCACAGAAAAAATAAAGATACTGTGAAACATAAAAAAAACAAACCATTTAACTACTAAAACCAAATCTACCAAAACACAACAAACAAACAACAAACACACATTAGGTGCTGAAAGCCCGTAAGTTGCCGTCCGGGGGTTTTCATACTTAAAATGATATTTGCCGTGAACTGCTAACATTTATAGAGATCCAGTCCTCTTTAGTATCATAAACTGATATAAACCATTTATTTTATCTAATCCCCTTACGCAGGGGTGTCAAACTCAAATACACAGTGGGCCAAAATTAAAAACTTTGACAAAGTCGCGGGCCAACCTTGAAATTTATTGAAAATATTGAGGAGGGCTAAATCTTATGAGTGGCCCACTGCTGGAACGCCCTCTTCATTGAAATAGCACCGCAACTACAATTCCTGGCATATATTGCATCTATAAAACTGTCCAATGCGGGGCCACACATATGCAGAGAGCCTGCTGGTCTATAGACGTGAATGATGCCAGGAATTGTAGTAGTGGCGCTATTTCAATGCAGCGGTGGACCAGCTGCAGTTCATATTTAGGATTCCTTTGAGGGCCCAAAAAAAGGACGTTGGAGGACAGATTTGGCCAGTTTGACACCCCTGCCCTTACGGATTGCTCAATAAAGCATAAAGCAATGTTCTGACAAATAACCCCTGCAATAAAATGTACTCTTTTATCTAAAATAATAAAAAAAGATTTTTTACCTGTTCCTTACTTACATTATTTAACTCTGTTGTTATTCCAACCTAGATGCCCAGAACAAATTCATCAGCTTTAGTATGTATATTAACTCATCAAAAATTGCCTATCTAAGGGATATTTACATGTTTTATGGGAATACACAAGGTTTTTTTTTTTTGCAAATTGTTTTCCATAAGCTGCCAGTTGAAATGCAGAATAAAATGAATTTTTAGGTATTTTACCTACAAAAGTTTTTAATGAAACCTTTTACTGTGATTTTTAAAAGCATTATATTTTGTACATCTATCTCAGTGCTTAGCATGTGCTAGACAGAAAGGCACAGTGCAATTTGCATGCTGGAAAGATCACATGATTTGGTTCCTGATCATAGTAAAATGATTCTCAGTTATTAATCAGTGGCACAACTGTCTGTGATCTATTAGTTTGAAAGTCTGAAGATGAACATGACAAACATGAAATAAACTTTTGTAATATGGTATACATTTTAGGACAGGAGTTGGAGTACAGAATAATATTCAGCGTCATGTGTGAGTGTTAGGAGGCAATGGTTAGCGTCACATATCAGTGTTAGGAATTAGTAGCCAGCGTCAGGTGTCACTGATCTGACTGGATAATTAGATTGAAGACAGGTTTACTTGAACCTTTGCCTGGACTATGTAGACCAAGTACTGTATTTACATATCACAAAGAAACAGTACTATAAAAACAAGCCATCCTTGATTTCCGTACAAGCCTTCTCTGGCTTCTATACAAGCCATCCCTGACTTCTGTATCTTTAGCCACTGGAAAGAAATTTGTTTTCAAAATTCTTTTTTTCTAGGCAGAGTTTAGCAGGCTGACAGCTCTTAAATGTGAACCACCAGCCCCTCCACAGATCACCATACTCACCGTCCTTTTAGCACCTGCAGATTCATCTATAGCTATTACACCATGTTTTCCTGTGCTATTCTGCCTTGGGGTAGGGATGGGGGGGGGGGGGCAGTAGTAGAAACATGTCTAGAAACTAGTTCATAATCAAGACACAATGAGCCTTATTTATTAAAGCACTCCAAGACTGGAGAAGATAGACTATCAAGGGTGAACCTGGGTGATCCAGCATTCTAGAAAGAATTCCTTGAAAATAATTTGCTATTGGCTGGGAAATGCTTTCAATCATTGACCAGATCCTATCCAGGTTTGCTTTTGCTGGATTGCCCAAGTTCACCCATGATAGTCTATCTTCACCAGTCTTGGAGAGCTTTACTGAATCAGGCCCAAAGTAGCACTGACACACCAATACATGTCAAAAGACAAAATCAGTACAGTAAGATAAAATACAATAATAATTGTACAGTAAGGTTTTTTTTGAGTTTAGTTTGTTTGGTGTATGCGTGAGGTTTAAAGTGAACTTGTTTATAAGTGGCAATGGATCAAGCCATATGTCCTATGTGCTGAACCAGCATGGTTAGCACATGGATTTTTGCAAAATGGGGCATACTTCAACATTCATGTGTTAACTAATCTGTTATAAAACGTTTGTGGCAATGGAATAATGTGTCTTTGATGGCTGAACACAGGTAATACCGGCCACCATTCTCAAATAGCTTATAGAGATTTAAATGTACAATTTCAAAATATCAAATAAATTGTTACATTTGCCAGTAACAGGTGTCTAAAGAAGTGTGGCTCATATACATTAACTAACCTAAGCAATTTCGAGACAAGAAATAAGAAAGTAGTAAAAAATAGGATAGAAAATACTTGAGAAGAAGAGGGGTAGGGGAGGATTCCAGACAGGTGGAAGAAAAAGGGCAGGGATAGGGATGCTTAGGCATATCCAATTCTAAAATCAATTATGGAATAATTATATTGAACTACCTTGTATTCAATGAGTTTTTTTATTTTCATCTGCATTGAAAACAAACCCTTTGACTTTGTGGACCCAGAGTTGCAGAACAAAGCAGCTAGCAACTACAGGCATTTCTCATATGCCCAGAGCCTGCCCATGATTTGCCACCCAACTCCTCATGCCCTGGATGAAGCCTCTGCCACCACACTTTGGCAACAATGAGCTAATTTATTGTATCCAGGAAGTGGAAAGGTAAGTAGGGAAACACAGAGGGCTACTGATAAAAAGAAATTTAAGAACTGTGAGTGGTGGACTTTTCTGCCATCTGCCAATGCATAACCTTAACCCTTTTCTGCCTGGTGCCTAACCCTAACCGACCCCTCTTCTTGGTATCTTGGTATCAATTGTTTAGTTACAAAAATGTTTAGGTGAGGAAAAATATTTGACGGTGGGGATGTAAAATTGGTTGAGGCAGTGCAGGTGGATGGGAAAATCACCAGTGACTCTGGAACCCTAAACTCTGGCCTGTGGCCTAGCCTGAAATATGGCTTCCTTCTCTTTTTCTATTTGATCTTAACTGCTGTAGAAAACAAAGGCATGTAATAAAGTGCAACATTCTGCCTGGTTTTGGAGTCAAGGAAATATGCCTCCTTGATGTCCTGAGCTAAAACATGTAAATGTTATTTAACTAAGAAATGGATCAGGGCTGGAGCACCATGGGCAGCACTTGAGTGTGCAGAGGGTGAATACTGCTGGGCAGTATTTTTTAAACAGAAGGGGGGTGGTGAAAAGTCAGGTTTTAAGCAGGGATACATACTCCACTGCCTAATATGCAAAGTTTTGCAGAAAGAATCCACAACTCTGCCAAAGAAAGTCACAAATCTGATTTTGAACTAAATAACAGTATGACAAATATGTAACAATCATTCAAATTCATATTTAGGTAGACAATACAACATTAGCTGATATTCTAAAAATATAAAATATGTATGAAATATAATTATCTTGTTACACAGCAACATGATTCTTTACCATTATTTTGTTTTCCTGAAAACAAAAGCTTTGCTAAAGCTCTTGGCCTTCTGATTTATTGCATTACAGCTGGCAAATACAGCATAGTCGCCACTGCCATTTGAAAGCAATTTGCTCATACTAAAAGGGTTAATAAAGACTTCTATATGACAATGAACACATAATCCACTGTTGATGCCACACTCAGCAGGCAACTAGAAGGCTGGTGGAAACCTCACATACAAATAATAATGGGAGTGTCATATTATGTAGATTTATAGCAATGCATGGCATCATAGCCAGAAGGGACTTGGATTTATGACACCTTAATGTCTGCTTCTAAGTCCCAAGTGGCTTACACCCATGTACCAGCTGGGATAGTCTATCATACCCCAAACTGCAGCTGTGACATTCATTAACTGTTCCACTGCCTCAGGGAGCAAGAACACACCACTATGCTCATGGCATGATAATAAAAAGACTTTAATATTGCAGCTGTATACCTGCCAATTAAGAACTGTTTCAAAGGAGAAGCTTCTAGTGTTTAACTTCCAAATACACCCATTTACTCATCAGTTATTGGATACAAACTTAAAACAAGCACAGACTGTTAATGATCACATTAGATGCATACATTTTTCCACTGTACCATTTTTTTTTGCACATTCTACCACAAGGCTGTCAGTTGAGTGCCAGCAGCTGGTTTTACTGTGGAAGTGATACTATATGCAGCATCTTAGTAGGGAATTCCCAACCATATTTTTTTTACTGTAAACTATGTGATCCCGCATTGAAGTACCCCACAGTTTACGTAATTTATCCACGTTACACAAGTGGGCAAATTCAAAGACTCTAGGACTTAATTTGTCATACTTAAACAGCAAATATGCATTTAATGAATAGCACAGTCAAATATTGGCACTTAGGAAGTGAGCTGCTTCAGTAGCTTGAACTCTGGGCGGAGCTCTCCGTAGTGCTGAAACACGTTTTACACTTAAAATTAAATTACATTTTGTAAAAGCACTAATTAAACTACTATTAAATGTGGCTACTCTTTACTGACACCAAGCACTTGGGCTTGTATCTACCTTCCAAAGGGAAATTTAGCACAATGGCCCTGATTTAATAAATCTCTCTAAGGCTGGAGAGGATACACGTTTATCAGAGAAGCTAGGTAATCCAGCAAACCTGCAATGGATGTCTTAAAAGTCATTTGCTATTTGTTAGCACATGTTATTAATTCTGGACCAGATCCATTCCAGGTTTGTTGGATCACCGAACTTTAATAAATTAGGGCGAATGTGTCTTTCCAAGTTGATTCCAGTTCACATGTCTTGCAAGCTTGAGGGGTATTTTCATGGTGTCCCCAAGAATAACACAACTTCCTCCTCTACAAAAACTAGGAGAAGGCAATTTATCATTCCCAGTGCCCAGAAGATAGTGCTGGAAAAAGCATCCAACATGTCATAGGCGAGTGTAATGGTTGCAAAGAAATTGCACATGCTTTCAAATACAAATGCTCCATAATTTTCAGGGATACATTTGGCAAAGTTTCCTAATGTAAAAGTTTTTCCTTATTTTGTAAAGTAATGACACAATGACACATAATTTATGAAACTGCAATGTACTTAAACTACCCTTCAGAAGCCAAAAGTTATTTTTTTTTTTATATATCCAGAAAGATACTTGCTTTCTCAAATAGGAATAGGAAAATCACACTAACAGTTTCATCTATTACATCATAGATCTGCATCTGCAGCTGAATAAGACTGTTGTAGTGTCTATTATTCTTCCACAAGGAATATATATATATCCTGGTAAGGTGCTTATGTTCCAAATGAAAAACTGACATTTCAGAAAAGGGGGCAGAGAAGAGGGCAGAAGGAGGGGCACCCATTCTCTCCTCCATCAAGATGACACACATGAGAGAATAAGACAGGGCTCATTTAGACGTCTGGCTGGAATCAGAGCGTCCTCTCAGGGTGAGCCTTCCTGTCCCTTCATTTCTGCCCTCCGCACCACCAACGCCTACCAGGAAATTAGCAGATATACCATGCCGGATTTTGCAGGAATTTGGAAAATGAAAAGCAGTGAGAATTTTGATGAACTTCTGAAAGCCCTTGGTAAGATTGGCACACTAATTGTGCAGCATAACAGCATATTTTTTCATGCTTATGTTTTAGTTTCTATGAATTTATTAGTTACCCCTGTGTATTTTCTTCAATGTGATAATTGTGCACATTTATATTGATTACTTTGAGATGACTTAAAGTTTATGCTTTTATTTTACGTTAGAATCATAGGCTAAGCAAAAAGCTTTTACAACTAAGTATATATATATTTTCATTATTTGTCTAATCACAGATATATATCTATAGATAGATAGATAGATAGAAGGATAAATAGATAGAAAGATAGATAGACTACAGAACTAGACAATAAATAGACTAGATAGATTTACAGAAAAGGAAAAAGCCTCCAAAATTTTAAGAATCCTTCTGTTAATATGCAAACATGAACCCAAAGAAATGTACTTTGTTCTGACAAGGTTACATCTACAGGTGTAGATCCATTCAGTATTAATGCAAAACAGCAGACATGTTTTTGGGTTGGGTTAAAAATAAAATAAATTTAGTATATGAAACACATGAAATGCCTTTATAAAGCCGTGCATGTGGTATTCACCAGTCATTCATTGCAGGTGTATGTTTCTGATGCATGCGTTTCAGAATATAAATGTTTACACACAAGATTCATACACATTTTCCAATAGAATAATTTAGAAATGTGCACACCCTGGGTAAACATTGTGTACATCTTGAGTAAAATATTCATTGACACTTAAGTGTTAAAGTAATGCAAGGTATTACATAACAGGAATTAATTTGCTATTTTCTTACTTTAAGATTCAATTTCACTTCTGGTTAAGTGAACCAGCTTTTGCTCCAAACAAAAGTACAAGTGCATTTCTTAAATGAAAATAACTACTTGAATAAATCCACATCATTTACAATATATGTGATGTAAAAATGAAAAGAAGCGGGATAGTTTGGTTTGTATCCTTTCTTGATTCAGAATATTTTTATGAAGCACACATATTATAACAATGTGAGGAAAAAAATAAAAATACTTATCTCGAAAGTCGTACTTTTCACCCTAAAAAGCAATAGCATTATTGTGTAAGTTCTACCTACAATTCACAAAACATTGGTAATATTTTAAACAATAAAAAAATGAAACAGTGTAATATTGGTGAAAATATACATAATTTCTCATAAAACAATAAATGATACAAAAACAAAAGGATTGATTTATCTATCAGTATGGCTGTGTTAAAGCACTACATATACATATATATATGTATATATATATATATGTACTAGAACAAATTCAAGCTTGTGGCTTGGAATAATATATTGTGGCAGTTAATAAGGCATACCAATGCCTTAAGATGTATTGTCTATCATTTTCTAACTTACTGGTGCATTTATTGCCAATTACATGTCTCTTTTAGACACAAGGTGTTAAGAATGCTTTATTATATTTATAAATAGCAAATTATTGCATTTTTAAGCATATCCACTAACTGTACAGAACATGTAGGTAGGGGTAATAATGAAATGATCTTTGGTGAATCTTAGTTTTTGTTGGTAAATAATTTAGCAATGGAACATGGATTTCTATTTGCAACCACTCTTGGAGGACTATTTATCAAGAGACATATAACTTTTACCTAACAGTTACCAACTTTGCATTTGATTTTATTAAAACATGTGTAAACCAACTTTTACTCATGATTTATGTATAACTGACCAGAACATTTTGGGTACTCAATAAATCTGTCTTTATTGCATAGCTCCATAAGAATAATGTAATACTAAAATGGATGAAAATTCACAATACAGGTGTGAATGCCATGCTCAGGAAAGTAGCAGTGGCAGCAGCTTCTAAACCTCATGTTGAGATCCGTCAGAATGGAGACCAGTTTTATATTAAGACATCTACCACAGTTAGAACTACAGAAATCCAGTTCACAGTTGGAGAAGAGTTTGATGAAGAGACTGTGGATGGCAGAAAATGCAAGGTAAATCTTCTTTATATATGAATTTACCATGACATTGTTGACCAATAGGAATTCATTTTTGTAACTTTGGAAACTTCAGCATGTCTTAATGTCTCAATTTATTGGTTGCAAATCAGTGTTGGAACCTATACAGACACAGTTTCCTATGTCCTGTCCTCAAGTACATGCAGTTATCCTTCATCTTACACAGATAATTTATTCAATGTGACTAGATCAGTAAATATACACAGTAAATAGATAAATATATTATGCCCTATGGATAGATTTAAAGCCAAGTGCAAATTCATGTAACCACTGACATATGTTAGTGAAAAATCACTTAGCCTATTGAACATGATTTAATCATTTATTAAATCAAACCAAGTAATTCTAACTAAAAGACCATGGTTCTATGGTAAATATTCAGCCAAAACATTTTATGTAGCATAGGGAAGGGTAAAATCTCTTACCAAGATTTACTGCTTTTATGTGTCCTCAATGGGGGGCTGTCCCTCACTCCCTGTTATAGGACAGGAAGTAAAAAAATCTTCACGACAGAGGCAAATACAGCAATAAATCCTGACAGATCTTTAAGTCTTTCTTGGTGTATACTTATACTCTTGTTAATGGATTAGACTGTTTGCATAGTCTTTTCCATCAGAAGAGACCAAAAGAACACAGATTCTTATACGCATGCAGGATACAAAAAGTTATGAAAAATGTTGGACATATGGTATGAAGCACTAAGGCAGAGTTGCCCCCTAAAATATGGGGCATGCCAATGCCTTGTTAAATGTTGTGGAAGTGCCTATGTGAAATAAACTTCCCATTCAGAAAGTGTTTGGATAATTCTTTATTATGCAAAGGCCCACTAAGTCTTCCCTGACTTTCTAGCTTTGAATATAACTTCATAAACTGGTTATCACTAAGCATAAGACTTGGAAAACTACTACAAAAGGTACCATGAAGACCCTTCATAAAATAAATATTTAGTCAACAAAATTGGATCACAATTAAAAAATAAAATACTATTCCTATCATTTACTATAAAGGAAACTGATATCTGACTCACTATACTTTATTTATCAAAAATATTCTGTAAGAACTGTATGTATTGCACAAACAATGGCATTACATTCCCTTCATATGATAAAAGAGGTTCAACCTAAGAGTATAAAATTTGGATGACCATTAAAGCAAAGTACAGTCAGTTAAATAATTAGACATTGGTTTCAAACTTACCAAAAAAAGATGAAACTATTGTCATGCTGAAATATTAAAATGATACTCAACAGTATTGTCCTGGATGTTCACTCTCCCAATATGAGGATAATAGCATTAATAGTTCTATTCAGGTATTTTGCAGGTACCATCCAGTGTTTCACTTTTTTCCCCTCTTATCTACCATAGTCCATGTTACACTTTACTTAAAACTTTATTATTTTCACCAGTGTTCTTCTTTTTATCATTTGAATTACATGTACAGTTACCTAATTTTCTCTACCTAATATTTAACTTAGAGCTAGAGACAGACATCTGCTAATGGAAGAAGGTTATTGTATAATTGCCTGGGCGTGAACGTTTATTCAGAGGGAAACCTTTCTTTTTTTAAAAAAACGTTAGTGGCCAGCCAGAAAATTTTACCCCAGCTAAAGTAACATTCATTTTTTTTATTCCATGCAACTTTACCTAGAATGCATTCATTTGATTGGTGTAATGTGAGCTCTTTGCTACAAACCATGCCTGATTTCACTTTTTTATATATAAAAATGTTTTCAGCTTTGCCTATTTGTGGGTTATGGTATTTTTTTAAAAAAAATATGATTTTTATAAACTTTAGGTTTTCTTGCCCTAATTAGTTAATTTGAAATTTCTAGTCAATTCACAAAATAAATTGCATGAGTTTTTCCCATAAATCTGCAAACCTCAAACTAGGGATAACTGCAAGGTTCTTCGACGTGTCTATAGAGGACAACAGAAAATTAGGATATTCAGGGTATGCAGGTATGTTTTTATCAGAAAAAATACTGATGCAGGAGTAATAAAAGCTTGCTGTGGTTAAATGAGAGATTGTTTTGAATTTGTAAAGTAAAAAAATGATTAAAGATATCTACTTTTAAGAAACAATTTCCTCATCTATGCATATACATTTGGAATCTTAACCCTTAATACAGTATATTTTTTCTGTGAACACACTTGTACTAATGGCCTTTTAGATTGTACATCCTGTCAGGAGCTCTAGAAACAGCAAGGACATTGAACCAGCTCCAAAGCACTAAAGAGAAATTTAAAAAAATACAAAAATAGGCCATATTTTTGCTAAATAAACAATTATATTGTTTATGTGTGCCTCATATTTGTTCTGAAATCATTTGGGGCCTGCAGTAGGAAATGAATCCTATCCCAGACAATTTCCTCAAACAAAAACCCTGTATAACAATATCAACTCCTAATTGCTAAACAAACCAAATTATCCATAAAAAAAATAACATATCACATAATGGAGAATGAAGTTCAGTGCCCACAGCAATTCAAATGTGTAACCCTTCATAAAGAAAAGTCTCATTTTAATTATATGGATTAGCCCCATAAAAATAACCATAAAATAATATATTCCCCACTTAAGTGCTGAAAGTGTAAGTGCTTTAATATAATACAATGACGGCAGAATGAGTAAAATAGCTGGACACGTTACAGCTGTCACTGGAAGTACATTAGTGTAACAGATGATACACATAATGGGCTACAATGCGCTATATATTTCTTTGGCTGTCACACTGAACGTGAATTGGATACATGATTACATCCCAGACATTACACAGACCACAAGATGTACAGTTTATTAATCCTGACATGGCACGGCATGAAGCCATGATTTATATGGCTGCCTCACATCTGCCCTTTTATACAGATCACACCAGAAAAAATGGGATTGGTTTACCAGACTATTCATCCTGCAAAAAAGATATAACATAAAAAGAGTACAGAGTAACAAAATTATTGAAAGGTAAAATATATAGTCTTATATGTAGTAAAAAAAAAATGTAAAGAGGAACAGAGCGGTTTAATGGCAATTATAATACAATGTTTTTTGGGAATCTAGAGTCCAAAATGTGGATGTAACACAACATAGTTCATCTTGAACAATACACAAAAAAGATCCACTAGCCATGGAAAAAATTTGTAGCAAATTAGATTAGGCGGAAATATCAGGAGTAATCCTGGTGTCCCAGTACTATACACAGTTCACCGGTTCCAAGTGTGTTTTTTTCTTTTGATTAAAACATTGGGGTAGGAAAACTCAAAACAAAGGAACCAACTTTAGGGCTACTAAAATTTTACAATAGTTTTACGATATCCATTTACTACTGCTGTTGAATAATGAACTTCATAGGTTAAAGTTTTATATACACTTTAGTTTTCTTCAAAATGTAATGTTCTAGTTTCTTCTGTATGCTTACCCCCCTCCCCTCCTTCCTGAATACTTAGTAGTTGGCACCAAACATATTCTGCTGCAATTGTTTCAGCCATAAACATCTTGAAATTGTCTTATGAATTTTGCAAAATGCATTTCTGTGTTTGGTAAAATCTCTTTTTGTGTGTACACAACTCATAATTGTATCCCCTCCCATGAAAGCATTTCGAGCATACTAATTGTAGGTTAGTAGGAGCACATTACCACATTACTTTAATGCCACATCATGTTTGTATTTTAATATTTTTAGGAACATGTGGAATCTACAGTAAAATATAGCATCTGATTAATAGACCCCTTAATCATCAATTGCAGGAAATTTTTACTAGCAAAAAAAAGGTAACTGGGAAGTAATAATATATAAATACCCGAGGTCTCCAGAAGCCATTAAACTTATTTTTAATTAGTTATGGTCACTTGTATGTACTTCATGTTACTTGGCTAAGTATACATGCACTAAATGATATATACCGTTTCCCCGATGATAAGGCACTGTCTTATATTTTTTGAAATGCCAAAATATGCCCTAGGTCTTATTTTCAGGGGATGTCTTATTTTTCCATGAAGAAGACTACAGTACACATTTATTGTTGAAAATCACTCATGATCACTCATGTGC
>NC_092859.1:117073765-117091311 GCF_032062135.1 Pyxicephalus adspersus | reverse complement strand
TCCCCTTCTGATCACTCATGTGCCATTCATTGTCCCCTTCTGTTCACTGACCCACTTTTTTACCATACGGCCGGGTAACAGACTCCGTTAGGGCAGGGATCAGCAGCTTGCTTGTCCTTCCTGGTGCGGAGTCGCGGGCACGTGTGCGGCCTTTGAAATTACTTTCTGTTTCACTCTGCACTGCAGCCAGCACGGAGGAGTCACACAGTTACCCACCGTACCACCCGAGTGGGAGAATCTTTCAGGCGCAAGTATAGGGGGGTGTCTTATTTGCAGGGGGTGCTTTATTTTATTGTTTTGTGCAAAATCGGGGGGGTGCCTTATTTGATGGGGATGGCTTATCATCAGGGAAACACGGTATCAACTGCATAAGTCATTTTACAATATTAAAACAGCCATGTTTTCTTTTAGCACCAAGTACTAAGATCTGAAATAAAGCTACACTACTTGTCTTCTCAACAAAAATACAGAAAAGTTAGAGTAATCTGAATATATTCAGGTCTGCACAAGACCCATTGGGCCTGATTTATTAAAGCTCTCCAAAGCTGGAGAGGATACACTTTCATCAGTGAAGCTAAATGATCCAGCAAACCGGGAATCTATTTCATAAAAGTCATTTGCTATTTGTTATCAAATGTTTTCAATCCTGGACCAGATCCTTTCAAGGTTAGCTGGATCACCCAGCTTCACTGATGACAGGTTATCCTCTCTAGCTTTGGAGAGCTTTAATAAATCAGGCCCATTCAAGTAGCTGAAAGCTGATGTTTAGCACTCTGACAAATTACCTGAATCCATGGTCCATATTTCACTCCATCTTGACTCCATGGATTTAACATTTCCTCTCACCTACCTTTGACCATAATTTCGTTTGTATATGACCCGCCTCTACTGGGTTGTACCCCTTTTCTAATCGTTGCCACCTTGTCCAACCTTTGCTGTTCTTCCCTGCTTCCCTTAACTCTTTATCTTCTGAAACTAGGGCTGGAGTAGCATTAAACAACACTGAGTGTATAGGCCTTATATATTAAAGCTCTCCAAGGCTGGAGATACACTTTTATCAGTGAAGCTGGGTGATCCAGAAATCCTGCAATGAATCTGGCCCAGGATTCAAAAGATTTGCTATCAAATGACATTGAAAAAAAACTATTCCAGGTTTACTGGATCACCCAGCTTCATTGATAAAAGTCTATCTTCTCCAGCCTTGGAGATATTTTATAAATCAGGCCCTTTGTGTGAATCTTCCATCTAGACTGTGTATTAAGCACACATCTAGCAGTAACTATGATTGGTTTCAATAGGATGTGGAGTTGCACATTTGTACTTTATGCATGAGCTGGCTGGCTGGCTCACTCAGCCGATATCTATTTGTTGACATTTTTGTGAATTAAAACATTTTGTGTTTGCATCCGTTAACCTCTTTCCATATTTCTTCTGTTCTTTATGGATATGACCTTGAATATTTTGGATCTTTCAATGAAAACTATTTTTTTTCAACCCCCAGTACCCTATCCCCAACACAATTCTCTACTTTAGGGGGTGGGTATATTAGTATTACAAATCTGCAGTCCTAATGAGTGATCTAGAAAATAACTTTCTTGCATAGAGAGCTTTCATAATTCAGTAAAACCAAATGGTGTCATTGGTACAGTCAGTGGATCCCCTATTTGTGATTATTAAATAACGCAAAGGATATTTTTAAATAGAATGGATGCTTTTCATTGAGTGTACTTTGTAAATATATATCTCATTTGTTATGTTTTGTTTTCTGTATCAATTTACATATAAGTATTTTATGTCTAATTTGTGTTCCTTGTCATTAGAGTTTTCCTGTCTGGGAGAAGGAAAATAAGATCTACTGTAAGCAGACTCTAGTGGATGGGACAGGACCCAAGACGTACTGGACTAGAGAACTTGTAGGAGATGAACTAATTCTGGTAAGACTACAGTCATATGAAAAATTCTGTAATAGAATTAGGAAGTCAAAAAAAGTCTAAATGGAAAATTATGAGCCCCAGTAAACCTGACCTAAAAGACCATCCACCGCCCTGATTTTTATTTCATCTTGAAAGTAAACATATCATGAGATAAATCTTAATCTAAACCTTTGCTGATTTAAAATACTAGTTGTCTGACTCCGAGACAAGATTTTTTTATTAGTAGAATCAGACCAAAGTCAAATATTCTTACCTGCTTACTTTTCTTTGGTCAGCAACTCAAAGCTTGAAGTGCAGATTCAAAACTTTGGTGTAATAGCTGTAGAAGAGCTTGGCTTTATAGGGCTTCCCTGGTATCATCCCTGAAATGATAAGGGAAAACAATGTTTATCTAAAGGTATGCTGCTTCTGTGCATCAGCCACAAGATGCAATGCAATGGAAGATGTTACATTGTACACAATTAGGATGAAACACTAGGGGATTGGCTGAAAATGTACAATCTGTCAAAGCTCTTTCATGTGCAAAGGTGTTATTTTTACATGTTCTGCATGGAGTTTGCACATTCTCCCCGTGTTTGCGTAGGTTACCTCTTGGTACTCCGGTTTCCTCCTACGTCCCAAAAACATGCAGTTAGGTAATTGGCTACCCCCCAAAATTGACATTAGACTGAATTAAAGACATATGATTGAGGTAGGGACATTAGATTGTGAGCCCCTTTGAGGGACAGCTAGTGGCATGACTATGGACTTTGTACACCACTGCGTAATATGATGCTGCTATATAAGTACTGTGTAATAATATTAAAAATGTTCTTTTTTTCACATTAGAAACCCAATCACTCAGACACTGTTACATAATTAGGCCAATGCCATTAGTTTTCTATTACAGTCATTTTCTGTGCAAGGGCAGGTATGCATGAAATACATTATTTCTAGATATAGAAGTTATATAAGAACACCAGGCAGTTAAAGACATGCAAAAAAATGACATCTTAAATAAGACATAACAGAAACTGAATGAAATACATCATACCTCATATAATAGAATTAAAGTATCAATAAACTCAAATAAAAAAATACATATAAAGAAGTGAATCTGAAATTCAGCAAACATTCTCTGGTGAAGAATCAAGCACTGCCATTGAAAACAAATAGACCTTGAAGGTTCTCTACCACAGAATGTTTCCTGAATATTAGATTCACTAATAAATAGACCCTCTTGGTGTTTCTACATACAAGTCTTAGGTGCTCCTTAAAAGGCCCTTTATTTATATTTGCTTTAATTATGCATTTAAAGATGAAAAATTAAAAAGCGAGGGGTTGCTGTTATTACATTTTAAATGTAAATTTTTATGGAGAAAATTAATTTTTATATAACAAACAAAGGACAGTAATAAAGTAAAGAGAAATACGATGACTAAATGTCTACAATGATATCAAAATATATATAAAAAACAGTGAATACATGCATTGCTAGCTCATCTTGGTTTTTACAGTATATAGAACAGTCATAGAGACTAGACAATGTGGCTGTTACATAAACGTTTCAGATACTTCCCTCTGTGGCATACATTTGAAATTATCCAACAAAATATATGGTCAAGGTAAGAAAGTGAGTTAACCTCCCTGGTGGTCTGAATAATAAGTAATTTTAAATGTCAAAGCGGTACGTTTAAAAATACTTATTATTTTACATTTCCTGCCTGGTCCCCCAAGCAGCACAGTCATGTGTCATGCCTGGCCGGCATCTGCATCACCTGGCCTCGCGTTCCCAGCGTTCGCATGCTGGGGACGCAGATGCCGGGTGGGCATCGCCAGGCTACACAAATGCCGGGCATCGCTGGAGGACGGTGATGCCAGGAAATGCTTGTGGATTTTGCAGGCAGTGCTGGAAGACGCCGCGGGCACCGCTTGAGGACACCCCAGGCATGTGGGTACCAGGTAAGTTTTAAAACTCCCTTACAATTCCACCCCAAGTGTAGCTCGGGGTTACCGCTTTTGGTACTGAAAATTAACCCAGAGCCACACTCGGGAATACCGCCAGGGGGGTTAAAGAGATAAGGTGATATAAAAAGGGATGGCGGAGGGGGTAGAGTTGGAGGCGAGGAGGGAGGTAATATGCATCAGTGGGCTCTTGTTACATTTTAACACCCCACACCCCAATATAACTGATGCCCACCACTAAATTTATGAATCCAGAATATACAAATGCAAAACAGGTGCCAAATGATGGGTAATTCTAGTGCAGTATGAGTACACAATCTTTATTAAAAATGTATAAACAGTAAAAAAAAACGCACATTAAACTAACCCATAAACCCTAAAATGCAAATATTGTCACAATGACCCCCCACCACCCCTAAACCCCATCTAGACAACACACACAGACAACACTTTTAATTCCAACAGCATTGTATGTAATTCAGGTAAAATACTCCAGAGGACTAAAGGCCTCTGCTAAAGCACTTTTCTGAATTCAGGTGTAAAAAATATGTAAGCATTTTCCCTGCACAGGAACACAGAAAATATATTACTAATTGCTTCTGCCATGAATCACCACTGAAAGGTTATATAAGTTTAAAAATAGACAGACACAAAATCATATGGTTACAATTTAACAAACATGTAGGTGTAATGAGGTACCATGCATTTGAATAAATATCAGGAGTTCTTCCAACCAACTACTCAATAATAATTCAGCCATTATTCTAGCACAACATTTTTTATTTGTTCAGAGGTGGCAAATGAATATGAACATGGTTCTGCCTTACCACACTACAAGTGGATAACCTGATTGTATTAGGTCACCCGAGTTGCTAGGTATAGTCCCTGTTGTGGCATGGCATCTCTCATGTAACACCTGAATAGAAAATAGCTGAAAAACTCTGGAACAAATGACAGCACATGTCTCAGATCTGGAATACGTTTTTGACTTACCTTGTGTAGGAAAGACAGTGGTGATCAACGTGGTCAGGAAACAATGGGAGAACAAGCCAACATGCTTCAGCCACACTCGAGGACTTTATCGTGTAGTTTTTTTTTTTTTTTTTGTATTTCTGATGAATTAAAAGATTATTTTTGTTCTCACACTGCACTAAGCTCATATTTAACCACCTGTTGGCACCTCCTTTGGTTGCATTTGCTCTTTTTAGATTTTTTACCTGGTTATCCTGCCCTCTGTTTTATAATCTTTTATATTCCAAGATTGTCAAGACAGTGTGAAGCCTAAGGTATTTCATGATTTCTCGTTCATCCAACATTCTTTTAGTCTGTTAATATTACACAGACAGCCTTAGTTTTTTGGCTGTCTCAAGCTGTAAATTGACTCTGTAACGAGCACAGCTGTCAATACAGCAAAAGTTCTAAGAGTGACAAAATCTCCATAGTGGCTTGTGGAGACATTGGACTTGATTTATTAAAGCTCTCCAAGGCTGGAGAGAATACACTTTCATCAGTGACGCTGGATGATCCAGCAAACCTGGAATGGATCTGGTCCAGGATTCAAAACATTTGCTAGCAAAAAGCAAATGACTTTGAATAAATCCATTTTCTGGATCACCCAATTTCATAGATGAAAGTGTATTCTCTCCACCCTTGGAGAGCTTCAATAAATGAGACCCTTTACTTCTAAGCTTTATAGTTGGAAGATGAAGAGGATAAATAGGGGAAAATGTATGCTTATTCAATAGGTGGGTTTTGCCACTATTACTTTAATGTTGGGTAACTTTGCATTTACTATATACACTTGAATATAAACTGATCCAAATATAAACCCCATATAAAGGCCCCTATTTTTACTTGAGAAAACAGGTAACCTACTTTGACTTATTGAGTATAAATCTAGGTTTGCTGCTAACATTCAAAAGAGTAATCAATAGAACTGCCAATAAAATTAACATAAATACATATACACACAGTGTGTTGTTTTGAAAACATTTATTTAAGAGGAAAAGGAAAATTCAAGGCTCAAATTGTATATCTTTTTACCCTTTTTCTAGGTTGAAATATGTTGTACTTTTGAGTGGTACATAATCATTTGTGCATGTTGTTGACCACGAGGCGATGGCACTTTGTCCTTATGTAATGTGTATAATAAACTCTTTAATATCAAATGCAAGAGTTTGTTACATACTTTACGTAAAGACACAGTGCCGTCTGCTGGTGTGATTTCAAACTCATACTTTTTTTCTAATGGCATTTTGAGGGCACAAAAATCCTGTTTTATACACTAGTATAATTGGTACTTAAAAAATCAGATAATTTGATTATAAGACACACATAAAAATATAATTCTGTGTTTATTTGAACATATTCATATTGTGCAGCTCTGTTACATGGTACTTAAAACATATAGCAACATTTCCAACTTCAGGAGTGCTGCATCAATGTAGGGAGATGGTGTAAAACTCAAAATGTTTGGTAATAGCAAAGGTTCCTGTTATTCTGCTAATGAGTTTGTGTGGCAGTGACAAAGAACACACTGCTCTTTCTCACCCCTATTGTGGCCCATGAAGGCAGCATCATTAAATCACATTCTACCAAGCCCGCATTTACACTTAGCGATATTAATGTTCCTCATTAGTATATACAGATGAGCTGGCCAGAGCGGCAGGTCAACAAAAACATGTTAACACAAGAAAGTCTTTGTTAGCTGACCAAACGCTCGTTAACATTACCCATATACAAAGAGGTCGTTGTGCTATTGCTCATTAAAACTTTGGCCTAAAATACTTTGCTCTACAAAATTGCCTTTATTATTATTTTTAACCTGATTTGAAAAAAAAACACCCCAGATCTTCCTTTCAACCCCAAACCTGACTCATTTGGTTTTCTGCTATGGGTCAGACAGCAGTATGGCAGCAAAATACATTTCCTGGAATATAGCAGACTGGCTTTGTGAAAATGTACTAATATATGTATATAATGTAAACAAAAATATACAGCACACTGTCCCCTATATTAGAATGAGTATAAACCAACATTTTGGTGGTTAAAAATCCCCCTTTTTTGAATAGTCACATGCCAGAAGTTGGGTTGTACTCTTCCTTTCTTTTGGAACTGGGTAAAGAGTGCTCTTTTTTCCACTTGTGGGTATCAGTCCTTAACCGATTATTTCATTGGGCAAAAATCCTATTTGTCTTGTTGAACATTGGGTACAGCTAAGTGTTTACACACAATTTCTTGCTGACAACAAAAAAACTAAATGTAATTTCTCAGGGTAGGTATGTGTAATATATGTTGAATCACCCACTTGTAGTCTTCATCAGAAGCCTGTGTGACAGCATGACAATACAGGAGCATAACTTGAGAGAAAATAACTTGGGAGAAAATAATAGAGCATTGTCACCCTAAAACCTATTTGAGATACTTGTGGTTGGGTTTACAAACAAGGATTGTATATATATAGACACACATATATATTAATCTGATGTCATTGACTGTCTATGCAGAGTATGAGAGCAGATAGCATAGTATGAAAGCATAACAATGTTGTCCTGTGCCTAAGTTTGCCTACCTTTTTCTTACAGGTTTTCGGGGCAGATGATGTCGTCTGTACACGGATATATGTGAGAGCATGAAACACAAACTCATGAGGGCTCTTAAAATTGTTCCATACCCATCAGTTATGTAAGGATCCTACCACACCAGCCCATCTGTTGTAAACTTTAAGATTGAAATAGTGTTTTCATTCACTAGTAGAATCAGACTGCGCTCTTACAAAATGCAGTGTTTTTATTGTAGTACCCCAAGCATATTGGGCATGAATCTTCAGTGATCTTTAAAAGCTCAGCGTGCATTGGTGCTATTACAACATATTTTGCCAAGCATGTCTACTGTGTCACCACATTTATTGCAGAACAAACAATGAATAGCCAATTGACCCTCTTGAACAGCCTTTTTGTTAGCATCTCATTAGAGATCTCATTAGAGGTAATAAGCACTTGAATCCATACACCAGTTAGTACAGGGGTGCCCACACTTTTTTGGCTTGCAAGCTACTTTTAAAATGACCAAGTCAAAATGATCTACCAACAATAAAAACTCAGACCTAATAACTTCTGTGCGCGGTGGAGTTTATTTTGAAAGGCAGGGCTTTGGGATCCACTCGTGTTGCCTTTGCGATCCACCTGTTGGGCACCCCTGAGTTAGTAGAAGTATTCAACCCAGACACCCAGGACAAATGTGTAAATGCCATCATATTTAAAATATCTAGCACCTTTGAGATAATACCACAGTTGGATTTGTTGTGCCATGTAGAAAAGCAGCTATTTCTGCTGTGTACATAGTGACTTTTGCCTTAATAATACATTTGTGCAACTAGAATTCAAATCATAAAATAGTTCTTTGCAAGAATTACTGAGTCAGCCTTTTCTGTTTAATTCTGGTCCAATGGGATTAAGGCTTACAGTATAGTGTTAATTTATTATTATTGAAAGGTTCCCCCATTTACTAAGGTATACTATTTTTCCACGTATTGATTGTTTGTTTGTTTTTTTCAACTATTGCAAGAAAACACTCATTTTTCATTCAGAAAAACGTAATTCTTATGCTACCATATGGGCTAAAGAATGAAGATACAGGAATGCACACACTTGAAATAATTACATGCAAAATCTACTGAATCTCTCTGGATTCATTTGTATTGTTAAATCAAGTGATGAAGAAAGCCATTGTTTATGTCATAGGAAAATGTATTTCCAGAACCTGAATTTGTATTTTATCCCTTAAAAACATAATACCTTGCATTTGCCCAGAAACATTTGTAGGAAAAATAACATTAATAAAAAAGAGAGTTTCATGACCTGGCACTAACAATGGGTCTTTATTAAAGCTCTCCAAGACTGGAGTAGGTACCGGTTTATTATCATAACCTGGGTGATCCAGTAAAGCTAGAATGAATTTAAACAGAAGGATGAAAAAAATCATATGCTAATAGTTAACAAATGTTTTCAGTTCAGGACCAGATCCATTCAAATATATTCTATCTTCTCCCATCTTGGAGAACTTTATTAAATTAGGCCAATTGTGTAAATAAATTGAACTCTATTGAAGCTGAACTTCATGTATAAAAAATGCCACCCACTGCAACTTTGTATTCAGTAAATAACATGATATGTATTTTTAAATGTGATAAGTATAAGTACCTGAATCTGTTTATATGTCAATTTTCTGTAATCTCCTGTGCAGCACTTATACTGGAAGAGAGAGGTCTAGCACTAGCAGTCAATTTGGCTGCATGCTGGTGTGCTGAAATGAGACATGCTAACGGGATGGTGGTGTAGTGTTAGAGGGAATCCATTTTGCAGGTCAGTCAAGTTTTGTTCCTGCAGTGAAGGTCAGCTCGGTCCAAAGTAAACATTTGGTTTATAACTAAACAATTGGTTTATCTGCTTGCTTAGAGTTCAGATTTAAAGTCCATTTAAATAAACCATATTGCACATTACTTAATTCACACAAATTTAGTGTTTCATATCCAAATTGACAAACAGTGATCACAAAAATCACAATTTAGAGGGGTCCATGTTTATTATGCTAAGCAGTGATGCTTTATCAACATCCTGGGTTGAAAAAAAAATAATTGTAAATAAGAATAATCAGATCTCCAGGGTTTGAATTGGGGGGATTGTGGTTATTGGCTTACATGGAAAGTTTATTAGTGCTCCTGTTGGGAGGCTTTTAGTGGACAATGCTGCCCTGCAATGTGTTCTGGAAAATCCTCATATAGAAAATGTCTTAGCAATATATAAGGCACCTTAAAAGACTTGTGATTGTAAAACCATGGACATGATGACATTGTTACAATGAACACAGAGAATACAGTGCGGCCGTACAAGAGGCATAGATGTGCATAAGTTTTAGAAATTCCTTTCACTAAAATAATCATAAAACTCACAGGAATCACTCTTTTTACTGTGAAATACAAGCTACAAGTAGTGATGTATTCTCCACCAAAGTGTCCTTTGTTCAAACAATCCCACCATTAAAAGATAATGATACATGCACTATGTAACATAAAAAATGTATATCCAGAACCTGATGACCAGTTTACTGCTTATAAAGTACTAGTATTACAACATTAACACATTATTCTTTCTCGGCTGAAAAGAAAAACGTAACATAATTCTAACCTGCAAAACATTGCAAATAATACCTGCAGAATGAGTACAGTAGAACCCCGGAACTCAGATACCTGGAAAATTCAGATAATCGGCAGCCGACAGCACCGCTCTCCTAATTGGTCCTGCAGCCCCAGCAGAGGTGTGGCATGTGTTCTGCATCCAAGAACACATACCACAGCTCCGCTAGGGCTGCAGGACCAATCAGGAGAAAGGAGCTGTCAGGGGAGCAGATCAGAGCTCCATGATTGGCTGATTAAAGGGAAACCCTGATGACGGCTCAAGCGTCATTAGGGTTTCCCTTTTCTTAGCCATTCAGCACTAGAGGTGAATGGGGACAAGTCTCCCCATTCAATTCTACTGCTGAATGACTGAAAAAAAATTAACCTCAGTTAACCGGAACCTACACTTATCTGGAATCCAAGTCTCCCCATTCAATTCTAGTGCTGAATGACTGATAAAAGAAATTACCTTAGTTAACCGGAACCTACACTTATCTGGAATCGGCCATTCCCCGTGGGTGTGGGATAACCGAGGTTCTACTGTACCTATACCTAGCATTACTTTATTTGTGGCTATTTGATGACTTATCCATTAGATTAAGTTAAGATCCATGTTAGGGTACTGATAGATGCAGTTATTTTAGACACCTTGGTATTGTAAGAAAAAATAAAAGATAGTGAGGAAACAGCAACATTTAACACTTTTTACTATGCAGATTGAGTTGAATTTCGTAGTAAATAGTAAAACCTTTTTCACGGGTCTGCCATTTTTACAATATTGTGGACCTAACATGGTCTCTGTACACAAATGTCTGTTATATTGGAAGCACTTAGCCCTACTACACACAAGCAGATTTGTAGCCTAATTTGTGCTCGACCGACTGTTTCCATTGATTTTCAACCTTCTGAAAAGATGGAACACAAAAATATATTCTGACTTTTTGATTGTAGGGTGGCAATGAGTTGAACCACATGATTGGTAGTGTCTCCCGATTGGATTTGCTCATCGTTCACGATATGACACAACTTGTCTTGGACAATCTGTCCACAAAGTCCCAAAAAGCAGCCACTTGCAATCAGTTAGCTGTTAAACTTACTTCAGATTCATTTTAAATCAAATATTGTTATCAGATTGTAAATCAGATCATAAGACTCATGTGTACTAGGCCTAGGATCTTCCTTCCGAAACAAAGGCTGCATTTCATAAGGACACAGTCTGTCTTATAGCTTACTATTGAAGGGGACTGGAATACACTACAAAGCACCCCTCCCTCCAACAACCATACCTTAAACAGTGTTCTTTGTATTGTGTACTGTGCCTTTATTCAGTGTCTCATTACACATCTGCTCTTGTTACTTTGTGATTTAATAAATTTATTTCAATAAAAAAAATGTTGTGTGTGTGTGTTTTTTTTTTAGTAAATTATGTCTGCCTAATAAAAAGACTCCAATAAAACCGGTAATACTTCACAATTCTAAAACGGATATTTACAAAGTGTGTGATAAGGAAAATAAGCCTGTACTTATTATATCAAGTCTTGAAATTATGTTTAAAGACATTGTAAATATGTTCAATTAATCACAGCCAAATCACTTGTGTGCCATAATTTAAATTTTTTTTTTTACAAATAGTGTGAAATTGTGGGGAAAGGAGAAGGAGAGAGAAAAATAGAGATGAGAAAGAAAAAGAGGGCAAGAGAGGGAGAGGGGGGGGGGAGCAATGCCTTAAATCCTCATAGTCCACAGCCCCTCTTTACACTATGACATTCCATTAATGCGTGTTGTATTAAATCATTCATTTCACCAAGAATGGGCTGCTAATGCATGACGTGTGCATTATGGAGGACTGCAGTGTCAGTCTGTACTTGTGCATTGGGGTGCTATGCTAAATAATTTAAAAACCCCACACTGAGTGTCTTGAGTTACCTTTGTAGGAAAACACACTTTACTGCACAATAGGTTTAAAGTAGGCCTAAAAGCTAACTATACTTTAACATATTATAACCATAATTACCTCTCTCCCCATGCCTACTTACCCCTCTGCACTGAGTAAGGTTGTCCAAGAACCCACGCCATATCAGTTGGTGCACAGTCACAGAAGCATCTCTGCAGGTTTACAAGTATAATGGTTTTGTATTTAGGGCTATGGAGAACCTAGTGGAATAGTGGAATTCCTAGTGGAATTCGGCACCCTGACATTAAATCAACTTTACACTGAATGGCACCACTGTTCTGCTCTGCTAACCTATTTCCTTCTGGGACATTGCTAAGAGGTTGGGAGGCTTTCAGTTTCTGGGGTCTCTGTTCACTTTATTGCATCCTCTGCTTACATCACATTCTCTGCAGTGCAGCTAGTAAAGTCAGTGCTGTTTTTTCTGTACATTGTGTGTTTCGGGAGGTGGAGGCGCACACTTACGGGCTGCTGATGTTCTCATACTTCAAACACATAAACATTAAAGCGTACCTAAACTCAGAAATGTCACTTTACATAAAAGGGTAGACAACTCTTACCCTGTTTCCCCGATAATAAGGCACTGTCTTATATTTTTTGAAATGCCAAAATATGACCTAGGTCTTATTTTCAGGGGATGTCTTATTTTTCCATGAAGAAGACTACAGTACACATTTATTGTTGAAAGTCACTCATGATATCTTAGGCATGCACAGAAGGAGCCTTTTTGCACCAAAAAAAAATTTGCTGATCTCAGACATTCGCAGTGGGATCAGCAAGTTTTTTTCCATCCTACGTCACCCAATCTTGCACCTGGGTTGGGTGACGAAGGATTAAGAACCCGGAAGAAGAGACTAAGATGGTGGTGCCCGGGGGCCGGGATGACGCGGGACTCGATGGAAGACGCCTCCGGATGGATCAGATTGCCTCGCGGGAATAAAGGTAAGTGTATTTTTTTTTTGGGCAGTTTTCAGTTTAGTTCCTCTTTAACTTTTCATCCTTCATTGCACTAGCTAACCACAGGGTGAAATATACTCTCAATGACAAAGTTTTTTTCAGAAAAGCGTATACCTTTATCAAAACATTTGTACCCCAGCATTTCATTTTCCTGGAATTCTCCTACAACCGCTTAGATATCACAAATACAATTGCCTTTTCTTCCTTGCATATACTTGCATATACAATTTTTTTTAGAACTCGAAATAAATTTTTGTTTAATGTGTCATTAAAGTAAAAAAAAAATCCAATTTGTTTTTATGTATTTATATGCACATATATATAAACATATAATAGTGTGCTTAGTGCTCTTTGATAATTAAAAATATGATTATTAGAGCGCTGATTTTAGTTTCAAGTATGAATCCTGATATTTATTTTGTATATTTTAGGGCCATTTTTGATGTATTGCACATCCAAATTTTGAACATTGCTAAAAAGAAGTTAATAACAATAGGTATTGGCAAGCAATTCTTCATAAGTATACCACTTATGCTATACATGTTTAAGATTTAGACATTTTCAGTCTTGTTAACATGGAATTCACATGGCAAGTTTCACTCTGGAAAAATGATTGGAAGGCTTAGAAAAGGTGACTGGATCACCCCTCTTTTTGCTTAACCTAGTGGATTCCCCATGGCATGT
Organism: Pyxicephalus adspersus; assembly: GCF_032062135.1. NCBI lineage: Eukaryota > Metazoa > Chordata > Amphibia > Anura > Pyxicephalidae > Pyxicephalus > Pyxicephalus adspersus. The sequence continues at coordinate 117,077,666 of NC_092859.1, read as the reverse complement.
CATCTGCCTCCCCTTCTCCCAGCCTAATGAATATTCTCATGTAAATAAGCTTCCCTGCTTAGTGTTAAAGCTCAGGCAAAAGATTTTGTGAGATAATTGGCTTGAGAAATGATTGGAGAATAGAAACAATCAACTAACCCTTTCCTAGAAGAGACTAAAGAATTTATACCATGCAAACAGAATTTTCTGTACACTATACTACAATAACATTTCCACCACTTATCATCGCAGTGCTCCACCTTTTAAGCTTGCTGTGACAAGTGTACTACATGCACAATGCTCATTTTACCATCTTTCTGATTTCAGTTTTAGGGACCCATGGGAAGAAATTACTGTTTTCATTGGTTTTATGGTTCCATAGGTTTGCATAGTTTAACTGATCTGTAAAACATTTTTTAATGGACATTTTATTTTTGAAATCTTTGATTTTTATATATTATACAGGTTTCATGTCAGAGTCTTTACAGAGCACATGAGGAGCTTTATCGTTTCAAACTCAAACTGAACAGAATGGGTAAAATTGGGAAGGATGGGGAGGATTAAGTACTCACCAATTTGACTGTAATTTAAGAGCTCTGTAAACAAAGGGCTTTTTTTCAGTAAACAAGTTATTTATATGAATTATTTTAGACCAGCTCAAAGAAATGACAAATATGAAGCACAGATTTCTACACTCAAGAATTATAAAATATATTATTTTCTTTAACTAAGCATTTGTTGTGCGCATAAATACATCTCTAAACCATTACCCTTATTTTTATTGTCAGTAAGCCATTTTTTATTATTGTTATGTCAAATTAAAAGGAAAATTATAGATATGTAGTATATATATAGTTTTTAGTATATGTTTTAAGTATATGATTACATTCTTTCTATAATATTCAGTCTAATAAAGGTGTATGATTCCTGGGAGTACACACACTATGCAGAACCAGTGGGGCATGTCATTGTTGGTCTAGATAGTCCCATCTGGCCTGACTATATTTTTGTACATATTACATAGAATTTATCAAAGAGATTAGTTTTACCATTGGTGCTCTATGATCTTGTGCCCGCAAGTGTTTATAAGGGTCATTTATCCAGCATAAAGCATCATTGCATCTGCTATTTTTGCACACAGGAGAGTGTAGGCACTACAACGTTGGATAGCATTTCAAGACTTTTATATTGAAATAAAATAATTAATCTATTTGGCTGCAGATGAGCCTTCTGGTATTCCCATTACAGAATAGATCATTCATTCATGACAGTTACTCTTCTGAGAGCTAAACTGAAACAAGGTCATTGATAAATATTGCAAAGGAATGAATTGTATACAAAATGATGGTGTAGACTGTGACCCTATATATCAAAGGTTCTGGTAACAGTTTTAACTGACACAAAGTCCTCACAGGGACTCAGACAGAATTTTTATTATTAATATTATGATTATTATTATTATTATTATTAATAATAATAATAATAATAACTAGTATTTATATAGGGCCAACATAATACTCAGCGCACTACAAAGTCCATATTCATGTCACTAACTGTCCCTCAAAAGGGCTCACAATCTATAGTCATAGTCATATGTCATTACCACAGGAAAACAGATTAACCTAACTGAATGTTTTTGGAATATGGGAGGAAACCGCAGTACCCAGGGGAAACCCAGCAGACAAAGGGGGGACATACAAACTCCATGCCGATAGTGTCCTGGCCAAGATTCAAATCTGTGATCTAGCATCTTTTTAAGCTGGGTGGGAAGAACCTGTATTGATACCCAACTTTTCAGTAACCACTCAATAACAGCCAGGTGGTTACTGAAAATTGCCAGGTGTTGCACCAGACTAAACTAGGCTAGGGAGAACACTGCATATATGTTCTAGAAACAGCTGTCATCCAAATCAGTCTAATCAGCCATAAAAAAACACTAAACAATAACAAAAATGTAAATATATACATAAACATGTAGAGGTGTTTTTTTTATCTCTAGGCTTTTTGTGCAAAATATTTAAGTATTTAAATATTTTTTATTTACAATTTGAATGGAATGGGTAGAGATAAGATCCACTTAAAAGGAATATTGTTTCTTCCTTTTAACTGTATCGTTCAAGAATATTCAAGCAGTGCCACCTTGTGGTAACATTCTAGAGCTGCAGGTTATTCTTATATCCACTAACTGCTGCAAAATTGTTTCTAGAACTAATTCAGTTAAGGCTGTAGCCCTAAAAGTAAGGATAAGTGCAGAGAAGTGTGAACAGTGCATGTGTGGCTACTTTCAAACACTGGGCGCCCAGGAGTAGTAACAGTAATGTTTTACTCCTGCAAGTTTTTTCAAATTAGTGCAAATAAATGCCCATTCAGGGGTTGAAAGTTGCTGCAAGGTGTAGCAAAAGCATTGCACTTTTCTCTTTACTTTTTTTTAAATTGCTGAAAACTGAAACTGCTCATAAAACCTGCTTATGCAAACTTTTTTAGGCATTTACAAATGGCAGCAATTCAGGTCCATGGAAGTAGCAGTGGCAGTAAAGCACCCCTGGATGCTGCATGTAGCATCAACAAACTGACCCATTTATTCCAATGTTTCCAACTTTAAGCCTGAACTCAACTTAAAAGTCATAACCACTGATTTCAATTAAATTATACTTATCTAATCATATCATATAATAAAGTAGGAATATGTTTTAGAGAGTTAAGTGTAAAGTTAGGTAAACAGCAGTGTAAGTACAGCACTGCGTAATATGTTGGTACTATATAAATACTGTTTGTTAATATTAATATAATAATAATAACAATATTAAAGGACTCTGCCATTATTAAAAATGTTTTAATGCAGAAATCAGCTCTACTGCAGCCAGCTTTATTTCTCTTACAGAGCTGGAAACAGCAGTAAAATCATCAGCCTCTAATGCTGGGTGCTTGTGTTCTACCCAACAGTCTCTGCATCATTAAACTGTACTGACCTTTTTCAATATGACTGGAGAAGCCCATAAACTTTTGTATATGTTAATGAAGTGAAAAGGAAACACTGTAAACAGACAATAATGTGCATAAATACTATCAGCATTTTCAATGAAGGCAAAAAAAAAATCATACAATAAATTCCCCTCCTATTTTAGGGCACTAATGCTTGTTTAGTCTAGAACACAGGTAATATAGCATTGGATTACCTATTATATTATTTGCTCTTCCAGCAGCTCCAGTCCTGGAACAGGAGCGGGCCATTGATATTCTTACACAGAATTGATCCCACATTGTATGTGATGATATTGGTGAGAGGGGCACCCAAACAAACTCACATAAAGGGAAGGGAAGGCCTGCTGAAACATGGGAGTAATTAACTCTCCTAACTCATATAGAGGAAAGAGGGACTACCCCCCTGATGGGATTTTCACATCTATGCACTGTGCATAATGCCAGTGACACACCTACCACCAGTGGTGGCTCTAGCTCCAGATTTTTGGGGGCACAACAGCTGGTCACAGAAATATGATGCAGGATCACATACTGTAGGCTTGACTATTGCATACTGGTTGTTAATAAATGGACATGATTCAATATAGTTTGACGTATTGCCACAACAGATTTACAGAAGCACATAACACTTACAACCAAATATTATTTTAAAATACCCTTCAATTACATTGTCTGAACACCTACCTGACAAATGATCTCCATTAAACAGTTTGGGCTGGGTGTAGACTTGGCTGGGTATAGGAGGAAGCTGGTAAAGGCTTGGCTGGATATAAGAGGGTGCTGGTAAAGGCTTGGCTGGATATAAGAGGGTGCTGGTTAAAACTTGGCTGGGTATAGGATGATGTTGGTGAAGACTTGGCTTGGTATAGGATGATGCTGGTAAAGACTTGCCTGGGTATAGGATGATGCTGGTGAAGACTTGGCTTGGTATAGGATGATG
>NC_092859.1:117062887-117073297 GCF_032062135.1 Pyxicephalus adspersus | reverse complement strand
GGTATAAGAGGGTGCTGGTAAAGACTTGGCTGATCCTTTGTCCAATGGCTGTTGTGCACCATGTTTGGGGGGTATAGTGCTTATGAGTTGGCCTATGTTCTCTATTGGCTGTAGCTGCCCTGATTTGGGGGAACAGAGCTTATGAGGTGGGCTGAATGCCCAAGTGTGTCCCTATGGAGCTCTGCTACTGCCTGCCACAATGTGCTTCATTTTGACCCCCCACAATAAACCAGCTAACACCTAAAGGATAATAATGTACTAACATGTTGTAGTGTGTTAAATCAGATAAAATGAAGCTGGGAGAGAGTAATATTTGGCAGGAGATGCAGTGCATTAGGCCTCACAAGTAACCTAGCCTTATAGTATAACTCCGGCCATAGCTCTTTGTTTTCATTTTTTAATAGCCACGGAAAAGGTAATATAAATAAATATCCGAGTCCCCAACCTCCAATTTCTGTTTGGCCAAGGTAGAAGAACCTCTGTCATATTTCTTGCCCCTGTTGTGATTTCCACACTTCCTCCTGCACCAGGGAAACAAAAAGTAGCAGGAATAGACTCTAACAAGAACTACCTGACAGGGCTCTACCCACCTTACCCCAAGGTTTTCACTAGAGTTGCCCTTTAACATAAAGGCCCATAGAGCCGAATTCTAATCAGCTCCGCACACACCACACAGTAACCAAGCATTTAAATAGAACTGTTTGCCCGTTATTTTCTGAATAAAGTTTTATTGAAGTAAACATATAACAATATGTCATCTTTCAACATTTTGAATAAAGTTTTTCAGAAAAAAAATTGACGTCATCGCTCTGCTGGCTTCGGCAGAGGCAAGATGGCGGCCGCTAGGTCGGAGGGCGATGAGAGAATCGGGATATTGTCGCCAAGTTCGGTAAGCTGTAGCGCCGGCATTTGGGATGTAGCTACACCCAAACTGGATTTACACCCCTCTACCTTCTGAATCATAGTCATTCATCGTGTTAGATACTAACGGCCGGTCAGACGTTCTTCTTTTCTGCTCGTCGGTCCCTTCGTTTCCTCTGTTTACCTGCATGTTATTCCAGTGTCTGCTTGTGTCATCTTCATTCCAGTCATGTCTGTCAGCTGAAATAACATAACGATACACAATAAACAATACACATCTAAATAATATAAATATATATATATATATATATATATATATATATATGGATACACACAGGCTGCTCTACATGTCTGGCTGCATAGAGGAATACATGGGTTCTGCAAGTATGTATAGAATGATACAAACACAAAATATAATGTTATATATGTATATATATGTGTGTGACACACAGTACTCACACTTCTAGCTGCATAGAGGACTAAATGGGTTTCCTATATATAATATATTATTATTACACAGTATTTAAATAGCACCAACATATTTTGCAGCGCTGTACAAAGTTCATAGTCATGTCACTGGCTGTCCCTCAAAGGGGTTCCAATCTAATGTCCCTAATATAGTCATATGCCTTTATTACAGTCCAAGGCCAATTTTGGGGGGAGCCAATAAACCTAACTATGTTTTTGGAATGTGAGGAAATCGAAGTACCCGGAGGAAACCTACACAAACACAGGGAGAACCTGCAAACTGCAGATAGTGTTCTGGCTATTGGAACCTGGGACCCAGCACTGCAAAGGCAAGAGTGCTAACCCCTGAGCCACCGATATATATAAAAATTTAAGTTGGGTGGGATAAAATTGTAGGTAGGTGGTAGCCCCTGTATTGTAATCCAACTCATTATTAACCACCAAAAAAATCTTTGTGGTTATTGAAGAATGGTGGGTGGTGCACCCAGCTAAAATGTTCTGGGGAGAACACTGTGTGTATATGTGTGTCTGTGTGTATATATATATATATATATATATATACACACATAATGTATTTATGCCCATCTAGCTACTTTGATGAGTTTATGGAGATTCCTATTTCTGGGACAATAAGTCAGAGAAACCCTCCACATCATTTAATAGCTACCTATAGGTAAAAATTCTAGATTTCTCCTTACTTCTTGTCCAGGAGACACAATAAATAAAATAAAAAATCTCCAAGTTGTGAGCAACCCCCTATTTCAGCTTTCCTGACTATAGAGTTATGGATCACATAGAATACCTTGAATCTTTCCAATGACTTTTTATTATATTTTATTAAAAAGTAGGAGAGTGACAAGGTTGGTATGAAATTCACAATAACAAAACTTTCTCAAATATTGAATGAATTATCAAACAGATGAATTGGGCAAGGTATAACATTCAGGAACTACAGGGGTCAGAGAAACAGATACAGAAATGTTACTGTAAAGTAAATACTTAACAAGGGTTTTGATCTTCCCCACTTCATAAAAAAAGTTTGCGCTTAGAGGTAAAGGTAAATGTTGACAGGCTTATCATTTGAAGGATCAGAACTCCCCCCGGCTTTCCCTTTATCTTGATGGCTATAGTTAAATCATTTTCATGCTAATACAACACTAAGCTGTGAATGTAACACCAGCTGTGTCTGAGAGTTATCAGCTACACACAATGTCAGACTGCTTTCTGTCAAAGAGGAAACATTTAATTTGACTTAGGACATTGTGCTACGTCAAGTTTATTAAATGCATGTTACTGGCAGGGAAAGGAGTGGAGTCAAACATTGGGTAGTTCTGGATGAAAATCTTTTTAAGCCCTCATCAAGAGAGACAAGGGAGTTCTACTTCCAACAGGACAACATACAGTAACCATGAAACTGGAGTTGAAAACATTATTGAATTAAAATGGTTCTGGAAATAGTGAAATTGCTTTTCAATGGCTGAATGAGAGGAATGGGTAAAAATCTCTAGATCTAGTTTTGCAGAGCTGATAGTTTTATTTAGTTAAAATTTTAATCTAAGGTATTTAAATTTGGAGCACCATCACGCATTGTTTTCAGTGATTACATATGCAAGAGCGTGGAAAGTTTTGAAATGATTTATGTGTACGTCTTAAGTCTTGTGTAAGTCGTGTCAGTCCTTGTTTTCTATCAGTTTAAGTGTTAGTGCCTGAGGGATAAAACTTGGAGATAATCTCCCCATAGTAGTCAAAATAAAGAAAAGCTGGCCGACATTCTAATGGCTCAACATTCTGTTTAAATATCAAACTGTAATGTCCTTCTGTGAAACATATCTAGGAGTTAGTTGTTTGGCAGAAAACACATGCAAAGTCTTATTAATTTTGCACTGCACAGTCAGAGGTAGAGGCGAGCGGGAGGGATGATATGACTTGTGTGCACATTACATCACCAGCAGCCAGTCATTGACTGAAAAGGGGCTTCATAAGACCCGGGAGAAGTGGTGGTGCAGTTGCATTGCACCAGTGGCGACTATAACCAGGAGCTGTCATTGCTGGTAAAGAACGCTTTTGGCCACGTAAATTATGTCAAAGGTACCATGTTATACCACACAGTATCAGTTAGTTCCTCTTTACCCTCTCATTCCCAAGGATGCAGACCCCCATGTCATAGCATTGAAGGGGTTAAAACATGTCAGCCATTAGCTTATTTTAAATCTCATCAGATGTCCTTTGGCTACAATAGAAAAGTAATGAGCGATCAATCTTTACTGGATCTACTATGGCAGAGTCCAGGAGAGATATTAGGGAACTTAATAGACTCTTGATGTTTTTATAAAGAGTACTTGTCACCTGCACAGTGCACAATGTAGAGCATACAACCCCCCTCCCTCCTAATAAATTTATTTTAAAAAATGCATAAAAACATTCAAGACTCCCTGTCCCCCTGTGTACATACATATGTAAAAATATTCTCGCCTAGGACTTATATATGTATATGTGGAATGCGCAGCATATGTTGTGAATCCCTACATACTCCATGTAAGTTAGGCTATGTACAAATGTGAAAGATCTTTTCCAACCACAAATATTGAATGTGTGTATGTAAGCTTATGATTCTAAGGCCAATTTTAACACAATAAAGAGCTACAGGGGTTTTCAAAAAAAAAAAAAAAAAAAAAACCTATGGGAAATTCTCCATTGTCTATTAATAAAGAAGTGGAAATTACATTCGCCAAAACATTCTCTGGCGGAGAATCTTTCAGGTTAATGCATTTTATCCGCTTTCAGTGGCACGGACTGATTGTCCACCATGTTTAGGTAAATGTCAGATTCACTGCCATGTAAATAGTTTTGTTGTTTGTTGCTTTTTTGCAGATGCACTATTTGCACAGTCTAATCTTGTGTTTAAAAAATAGGCATTCTATTTGTTTGTTTTTTCTTCTTTCTTAAAATATTTGATGTTTTGAGGTTATTAACCATTCTTGAGGTTTCCAGAAAGGGGTTGCTAGATAATGGGTTAAAGAGCAACATGGAGGTTGGCTCAAAAAGTATCATCATGACAGCCTTTCAAAGGATGTTCATCAGGGGGGGGTAGCCTCCAAATTTCTGCCTTTAAAATGTAATTTAATCCATACTTAGACCAAATCACAAGACACATGATTGGGAGTCCTAATGGGTTCCATGTTGGTCATATAATGCATAAGAAGTATTTGTCTAAAGCTCTTCCTGCCTTTGGGTACTACAACAACCTAAGAAAATACCTCTGCCTGCTGTCCAGGGGCGCTCATCCCAACCACTATATCCCATTTGTATGTTTATATGAAGATGTCATAATTTATCTACTAGCCTTGTAACCTCTCTTGTAACCTCTGTCCTGATTGTGACACCCAATGTTTTTTTTGTCTTTGTAAATCATTGTAATATTGGTTAGGTAGTTTTATGTCCTGGGGATAAAGGTGTCATGTGAATACGTATGATTGTATGTACTTGCTATGTATATTTACCCTGAAATATGACAATGCCTTCAAGCAGGTTTAAATGAGTTAGTGCAGTCTTGTTACATCAAATGTTTCAGAATTTCATAAAAGTGCCAAGAAGTAAATTATGTTCTTTTTCCTTAATTTATCTCTTATGTGATAAATGAACATACTTGCCTGTTCACTATCTTCTATAGCAGGGGTGTCAAACTCAAATACACAGAAGGCCAACCAAGACAAAGTTGAGGGCCAACCTTGAAAATTATTGAAAAAATTGAGGACATTTTTCCTTCTCATTAGATATAAACCCTTTTCATATAGAAAAAAAAAGGTTTTACTTGGGGGCCACAGTTTGACACCCCTGTTCTATAGAATGTACACTGAGCTGTAAATGCATTTTGCACCTCAGTTCTGGAATGAATGAACTCCCATGTGCATGCACCACAGCACTCGTTAGCAAAGTGGTGGACAGAATTCCTGTTTCATTGGCTAAATGTGCTTGCAAACTGCATTACAGCTCTTCCCTTTTATGTCTGAATTCAGCAAGTGGTAAGGCCAATAATGTCTGATCATGTAACACCCCAAGTATGAAGAACAAAATGTCCCAGACTATATTTACCAGAATCCCTGCTTTGTAGTGACCATATATATCTGCATGAGTAGGGACAGTAGTTGTAGTCACAAGAAATAGCAGTTGTCTGACTCCTGTAGGTCAGAAAAATAAAAGAACAGGGCTGTGTGCATTGCTGCACAGCTACAAACAAGCACAACTACTCAATGTATTTTTGAATTTATAAAAGTCAATTTTCAGAGATAATACAGATAGTCTCTGGGTTTAGGGATATCCAACATACGGACGCCTCCTAGATACAAACGGGCTTCCTTGCTCACTCCTGTACCAGAGGTAGACCGTCCTTAACAGAGGTACTCAGGCACAGCATCCCTCTCCTAAGATGCTAGTGCCCTTTCCAACCCTGAACACTGATAAGAACAGATACTACACTTGATCTTAGCCAAAAGGCCGATCCTTGCTCACTCCTGTGCAGAACAGAAGCTTGGGGGGAGGTGCGGTTTGCATGACTTGCAGAAGAAATCTTTTGCTAAACACAGCTGAGGTTGTGGGTGATCTTAGGGGGATGAGCTCTTTCTGCAGCCCCTTGTAACTCTTTAATGACCAAGACAAACTCTGCAGTTGTTTCTTTTGCATATCAAAGCTAAGCTTGCTCCAGAAGTTAATGAATGTCTAGGCTCCATAAAGATTTTTTTTGGCTTTGTTTGTATTTAACTCACAGTGAGGATTTTTTACAGTAACTGACACCATGCTGCCTAATAATACGTTGTTTTGACTTACATACAAATTCAACTAAAGAACAAACCTACAGTCCCTATCCCGTATGTAACCCGGAGACTACCTGTACTTATTTTTTTCTCTAAAGCGTGACTGCTTTAAGAATTGGCCTTGTATGATTCTGGATTTAAATGAGATTTAGGGTTACAATCAGCTAGAACTGATACATTTTATTAGCCTCTCCAGGCACCATTTTGTCATAGTCTGTATTTTATCACCTATTTTTGTATTTATCTAAAATAAACCACTGGTAAATTTACACACAATGCCTTAAGAACTAGTCAATACTCATAGCAACATTGCTTGCAATACTTTTTTTTTTCTTTCACTGTAGTGCAGCAGACACAGCTTACATGGCACTGACAACCCTGCTCTAAGCAGTGCAGCATTGTTGTCACACCATCACAAAGAGCTGCATTAGGTGAACATGGCTGGCAGAATGAGCAGGTATTTGTAGGTGGACTTAAGCTACATACATGTGAATAAAAGTCAATGGATACTGTCTTCAGTTATAGTTTGCATTTGCATTAATAGTGGAACTAACAAGAGCGAGGGTAGGGAAATAAAAGCTAAAGGCCCCCCTCTTTTTACTTCCTATGGGAAAATCATTTACTAATTGGACACTGGTAGACAATCACAAATATTCATCTTTGATGGCAAAAAACTTGTGTGTATATAAGACTTAAAAGAAAACAATAAAGTCAGTTGTATAAAGTGGTAATATAATGTATTGGTGGAACAGTCATGGCTAATCATGATTAATCACTGTTTAGTTCCCCATAAATACGGTTTTCAGACATCTTGATTGGCCATGCTGGGGTGATGTATTTTCATTCCTGGCACACGCAAGAAAAGCCAGGATTTCTGTGTCTTCCTGACATCTAACACTGAACTATGCATTCACAGCAAACTTTGACGGCTGGCCGGTGATCAGGCAGATAAGAACAGCTATAGCAGAAGGGACATGACCTGTCCCTTTCTGTAATAACTACCTTCCTAAATCGCATATATTTAAAGTGGGACTTTCACTTCTAGTTCCACTTTAATTGATAGCCAGATCATGAGCTTGTTGCTTGTTTCCAAATATTTTTTTATAGACTGTGCTTTAATAATTATTATAATTTAGGATGATGCATTGAATACTTTAATATAAGCGTTCCATTTGCTGTTTAGGTTGCTAGCATGTCTGAACAGACTGATAAGAAGATGATGGATACTGCAGCCAACTTCCAAGGTATGTGTTTCTTTATTTTGTTAAAAAGCATGATGACAGTCCCTTGTGTGTTTAAAGGTGAGGGGTCAACTTTAGTGTGCATGGTACCCTTACCTGGAGGAGGGGCCAGAATACAGATCAGGGCTGCTGTTTCTTGCTCCTTAGTGAATTATTGGAGCGCATGCAATAACATTGGAGGATGCAGGAGGTATCTGGTGGTTAGAGGCTATGTTTGCACCCTCCCCCAGGTTCCTGGAGATTGCTAAATATTCGGGGCTGTGTCACCACTTGGCCTACACTTTCTATTTACTAGTTGTCTATACACTGGGTGGTGGTGTGTAAATCAGCGTCATCCCCAAGAAGCCACTCTAAAAGCTTTACCTCCAGCATTTCATTGCTATACTTTTTCTTGTGGCAAATTTTCGCTTACTTTCTTTCTAGTAAAATGTCCCCCAAACACAAAAAGTGAGAGGAATCTTTCTAATGGAGCTGGATAGCAGCACAGCCTGACAGGCATTTTATCTTTTCCCAGTTCATTCCAAAATTATAAAAAAACATTATTGGTATAGATACACTAATTATTTATACCATTATTATTTCTATCTTCATCATCAATATCTTTTGCTAGAGAGTCCCTTTAAGTATTTGGTGGAATCACTTGAGTGCAGTCCTGACAAGACATTCTTCAATGTGTCTAAACTACAGCCATCAGATTATGGTAAGTTGCTTTCTATAATATTATTTTTTTTTAAGATGCTTTTTTCTTTATTTTGTGAACAATATTAAAGATTGTAAACAAATATGATATTCCATTGTGTCAGACACTTTGCCATACTGTATCCGTGTGGTTCTCGAGGCTGTTGTAAGAAACTGTGATGGAGTTTTGGTAAAAGAAGAAGATGCCGTAAAGGTTTTGAAACAGAAGAGTATTTGTGAAAGTCAAGAGGTTCCCTTTCTTCCAGCCCGTGTAGTTTTGCAGGATTTTACGTAAGTTTTACCTTTTTCCAAAGTTATTCACAAGATAGTAGTTTCATCACTTTTTAGTTATATGGGAAATAATATCAATGCTAATAATCCTAATTCTCTTGTTGCAACATTTAATAGAGCTAGTCTTTGTATGATTTTTCAAAAGAAAGTATTGTGGTATTTATTTACCATGCAATAAGTAGGCATTATGGAAATAAAAAAACTGTTAATATTGATTTCATATTTGCAAATAATACTAAGGGTTTTGACACGGCTATTTTTTCTGAAGTCTAATAAAATTGTAATGGTAAAATAATAATAAAAAAAAGTTTATATTGGCTTAATAAATACTTTCCAGTATACAAGTTATAGCAAAAGCCCACCTATCCAATGCTCTTTAATTCAGTTTTAGTAATAGCATAATGGTTGTGTATGTATATACCGTAAATAACTCGGAATTATATTCACAACCATTTTTGTTCTGAAACAGGTGCTTTTTTGCTAATAATCAAAGTCATTTCTATTGTTTGTTTGACCTTTGTTTTTCACATGTTCGTTATGTTAGCTATAATTAGTTACTCATTACTTATTACATTACTTAATTCTTTTATTTTTTTTCTAGGGGTATTCCTGCAATGGTTGATTTTGCTGCCATGAGAGATGTTGTAAAGAAAATGGGTAGAGATCCTTCCTTAGTCAATCCAGTTTGTGCCACAGACCTGATTGCAGATCATTCTTTGCAACTGGATTTTACTAAATGGTATTACCAGTTTCTTTGTGAATTAGGCTGTGTATATCAGTTTTATGTACATTTTTTAAAGAATTAAAATCTTACTAGAGGCTCTTTTCAAATAGGCATTCATCTTATATTGAATAAATTACTATTTATGGAGGACCCCTGACGTTGCATGGTATTCCTATTGTAATATTATTATATTTTGAAAGGCATACCGAAAAGCGGTTATTTGCAGTCCGAATTATCTTTTTTTTATCTTGATAACATGCCATATTCATTGCTAGTGCTGCAATAAAACTTTATTTTTCCAATACCTATGCATTTATTATGACCATGAATATTGGTTGTTTAAGTTATGCACTGAAGTATTCTAGTAGTGTTCTACTAATCCTAAAGCTACATCTGGGACTTTGAATTGCACCTTTATACTGTTTTAATCATCATTTTCTTTAACATAGTTCAGCACAGAATGCCCCAAGTGCAGCTTCAACGGAATCACACAGACCTATATCCAAGCTTTCCCCAGCCAAATCTGCTAGTTCTAAATCTCAGTGTAGAGGACAGAGTGGATGCAAGGGAGCTTGTAATGTTGGAACATCGAACAAGAACTCTCGGGAACAGATTGAAAACACGCCAATGCTATGTCCTTTCCATTTACAACCTATTCCTGAGTGAGTTTAAATGGCAGTCTGCGTAATTGATTTATAATTTTTACCTGAAGGTGTTACAACTCTTTTTCCTCTTTGCTGTCATAGGCCTGAATCTGCACTGAAAAGTCTTGAGATTGAATTTAACAGGAATAAAGAAAGACTTCAGTTTTTAAAGGTAAGGTAATGGATGATTTTGTATTATGTGTTATCACTCAAATACAATGTGCATTTTTAATGTGACAGTGCTCTAACATATGAAATTCTGTAGCTTTGTGTAAGCTACAATTTGTAGTTATAACAGGTTTTCTTCACTCCTAGAGGCTAAACAGAACACTTGGAGGTGTGATTGGAAGTTTACAGTGCATGTCAGCTCAAATGTCTTGTTTTTTAAATAAAGGCCTTCAAAGTACAGAAAAAAATACATTACACCAAACAATCCAAATATGACACCTTCCCACATCTAGTGGGCTCTCTGACATGCTATAAATAATATATATAAAAGTGCAGCACTCCTTATAAAAAAAAAAAACACCACAAAGATATTTGTATGACAAATGGTAAATAAACCTGAAAGGAACATCAGAAAGTATAAACGCATAAAAATGCATAAACAATATGTAACCTTACTTATGGAAATTCTCAAAAAGGAATCCTTTGTGCTCAGTACTTTATCTTTACCATCATTATTAAAAAAA
>NC_092859.1:117060163-117062189 GCF_032062135.1 Pyxicephalus adspersus | reverse complement strand
GCTGTTGAACAACTGATGTGGAGCAGAATGATGTAATTTGGAAACATGAGTTGTATTTACTGATGTTTTTAAGAAAATGCTTTGACTCTGATGTATTTGCTGATGTGTAATTCCAAAGTTCTTGTGGTGTTTCCATTTGGCAAAGTTTGACTTTCCCTTTTTTCCAGCAAATACCAGGAGACTCAGATTTAAACTTCTTGGCTTGACAGTAAAACTACAAACCGTTTCCATTTTTCTGATTGGTAACACTTGCACGCTGCGAGTTAGTCTTTATGTGGATCATACTGGAATCCTTCCAGTGCTAAGCTAAAATGTTGTGCAGTCCGTGATCGTCTGTTGTACTGTCTCTGAAGCTCTACATGTAGTAGCCCTATCTCTGTTATCCTGTAGTTGGGCTTCATGCAGTTGTACTGTCTCTGAAGCTCTAGAAGTTGTAGCTCTATCTCTGTTATCCTGTAGTCGTGCCTCATGCTGTTGTACTGTCTCTGAAGCATTAAAAGTAGTAGCTCTCTTGCGCAGCATAGCAAGTCTTCTATTCTTGTGCTCGGGATTTTCTTGTCTACGGTGTTGTTTCCTTTTTTTTGCCTTTGATTGCACCCGGCCAATTGCTTTAGTTTTCTCGAAGGCATTATGACAGGCCAGAAATTTGTAAGAGTCCAAAAAAAAGTATGTAAGCAAAAGGCACACTGTCACTGAACAATACATACACACATACATACATACACTGATTTACAATGATCAGTGGTGCACTCACATGAGTCTGAGTCATTTGTCTAGCAAGTTTGGTTTAAATTTCTCGATGCGTTTCCTAGTAATCGCATGCACACATCCATATATATTATACATACATACAAATATAGCTCTGACATATAGCACAGCGCTGCACAAATATCAGCAGTGCACTCACGTGAGTCTGAGTCATAAGTCTAGCAATTTTGGTTTAAATGTCTCTATACATCTCCAAGTGATAGTGGAACATAGCAAGTTTGGTTGAAATGTCTCCAAGCGTTTCCTAGTGATCACCAACTATAGCTCTGACATATAGCACAGCACTGCAGAAAGATCAGCTGTGCACTCATATGAGTCTGAGTCATATGTCTAGCAAGCTTGGTTGAAATCTGTTGATGCGTTTCCTAGTGATGACAAACATACATCCAAATATAGCTCTAACCTGTAGCACAGCGGTGTACAAAGATGATTTGTGCACTAACATGAGTCTCAGTCATATGTATGGCAAGTTTGGATGAAATGTCTTCATGCGTTGATGGTAGAACATACTCTCTTCAAGATAACGCAGGAAGTGACCACTGAAAATGGTCAGCTTTGAATTTCTTCCTTGAACAATGGGCATTTACTAAATGGATATAACAAAATACATTCAATAATGTATTTAACAAACCCAAATGAAGCAAAAGTTCTTTGTTAGGGTTTCCATGTACATGTTGTTTGTAGCAGGAGAACGCTACATTAAAGTAAACCTTTGGCTTTGCCTCACATGATCAAATGTTCACTTGTGTGTTTTAACAATTTGCTTTTGCTTTTTATGTGCCATATTGTTGATCACAATGTGTGTGTTTATTTGTTTTCTCAGTGGTGTTCAAGGGCCTTTCAGAATGTGACAGTGATTCCTCCAGAAACTGGAACTGTACATCAGGTGAATCTGGAGTACCTTTCTCGTGTTGTGATGGATCAGAGAGATTGCTTATATCCAGACACTGTACTGGGTACTGACTCTCACACTACTATGTTGAATGGCCTTGGAATTCTGGCTTTGGGTAAGAATTTATGTTTTCCAATTAGACAGAGGCACAACCATCACAACCACATACATACACACACACCATATTTAAATCAAAACTTTTAAACTAAACTCCAGGTAAACATCCACAGTAAATAAACTGTTGAAATACATAGCTGTATGGCACCTCCTTGGCTCTTCTGAAGATGGGACATCTCATGAGTAAATGTTCCTGATTCTTCAATGGGCTGTTGGTGAAACAGCCAATAAATAAAGGCCAGAAGTTAA
>NC_092859.1:117058579-117059682 GCF_032062135.1 Pyxicephalus adspersus | reverse complement strand
TTACTTTTTAGGCATGGGTGGTATAGAATCTGAAGCTGCTATGCTGGGAATACCTATTACATTAAATTTACCCGGAGTTGTTGGATGTGAACTAACCGGCTCAATTAGTCCATTTGCTACTTCTATCGATGTTGTTCTAAGCATCACCAAGGTGAGATATACTATTAGTAAATTCTAGCAAAATTGAAGCTACATATTCGCTGCCTTTATCCCCTAAATACCATGACATTGTCAAAGGCCAGCTGCAGCTAAAATGTTCATGTTACAGATGGTAGTTTAGAGGTTATAATCTTTATCAGATTTGTAATGCTGTCTCTGTTGCTTTGGGGGAATATTCCATTACTGCCTAATAAGAACATGAAAAACCCACAATTTCCTATTGAGAAAGGTTTGGAATTTCCAACAATTTAATTCAGGTTAATCAAATATGTGGACATCACAGGTATACTAAGTTAGTAAACAGATGGAAATTCAAGAATTTGGATATATTAGGATTTATGACCTAGTTAGGTTAGGTAGGTTATACCTGTTATATCTGTTTCTGACAGTCATTTTCCTTCTCTTTTTATACAGCACTTACGGCAAGCAGAGCTTTCTGGGAAATTTGTAGAGTTCTTTGGCGAGGGGGTGTCCCTGCTTTCAGTAGCTGACCGCACCACAATAGCCAACATGTGTCCAGAGTATGGCGCCACAGTGGCTTTTTTTCCAGTGGACCAAGTGACCCTTAGTCATTTACAACAGACTGGTAAGAAATCTGAAGTCTGTAGGTCATGTGTTTTAGTTTAGGGGTCAGCACAAAGACATTCATTAAATGCATGTCCAAATAATACATTCCTGCCTCTTGTTGTTCCAAACACATGTGTTTGATAAGTTCCCATGCCTGTAGATACAAATCATCTTTTGTTTAAAATGTTTCTTTTATAGCTACCCCATTGTGCCGTAGAAAACTGATAATAAAAGCGTAAACACCCACATCCTGAATACACAATGTAAGGAATCTTGGGGCATCATTTTCATATAGACAGGAAACTGACTTTGTAGCTGATCTGCCCTCAACTAGAAACAGTGAAAACCAACAGCAGCCTCTACACAGATTGACAGCA
>NC_092859.1:117052507-117056593 GCF_032062135.1 Pyxicephalus adspersus | reverse complement strand
CTTTGTGTGAATGAATGTATAAATTAAGGTAATATGTATTAATAATACATACTTATTGTATTGTTTATACAACAAATGTAGCATAGTCCCATGCTTGCAGGCATCAGTGATAATTGCAAATACGGTACAGCAAAATATCTGCTAATTTTTTTTAGGGCTTTTAGCCAAGAAAGCTGTAGAAGCAGGACTCAAAGTGAAGCCCTATATAAACACAAGCATGTCTCCTGGAAGTGGAACTGTCACTCATTACCTCACTGCCAGTGGTGTGCTGCATTTCTTAAACCAGTTAGGGTAAGTGATTTATTTGCTTAACTCCAGAGACCAAATTTATTGAAGCATTTCATTTTAATTCCTAAAAAAGTCAAGGCTCCAAATCTAGTAAATTATACCTGGGGATATGGTGGAGAGATCTAGTGAATTTGTTTTTATCACTTGTTCAGGTTGTTGGAATTTTTTAGATGCGTATAAATACTTTGCTTCTTTTAGCCCCTATTTATTTGTGTGGGCCATAAGCTGGGTCATGAATAGGAGCCCGACACATTCTTAATTGTACATAGAGCAGTTGCCAAATAAGTCATATTGATTCACTGGGTAAACGGAGCAGACAGTATAGTTTGAAATAATATTTGTATTTCATATTACATCTTCTTATATATTATTGTATTTATTACTTCTTATCCAGCTTTGACATTACTGGTTATGGATGTTCAAGATGTGTAGGCAGCTCCAGTCCTCTACCAGATAAAATTGTCAGTGCTATAAAAGAGGTATGTTAATTTGTGTTTATAAATCATAAAGACCTATCTGAATTACATAAACCTTACATTTTCCGAACTTCTTATTAACTTTAACTTTCAGGGGGAATTGGTAGCATGTGGAATTTTCTCTGGAAGCAAGAACTTTGAAGGCAACCGGTGCAGTTGCATCCGTGCCAATTATCTGGCTTCTCCACCTCTGGTTATTGCTTATGCTCTGGCAGGCACTGTTAATATAGATCTGCAAACAGAAGCTTTGGGTGAGCCTATAGTAATATTTGGATTAGCATTGATATTTTCTTCAATTGTTGGTTTGTACATCTGTTTTTAATTGTGTATAAATATTTATAATGATAAAGTAACCTGCATAGCAACCACAGATCTGTATTTGACACTCTGTGGAATTAACATAGTGCCAGACCACAGGCCATTTGGAGGGAATTGATGTTCATAATGTACACTTTACTGCCTCTTTCTAGCTAAAGCCCATAATCACCTTCACTTGTTATCAACATTCCTCAATAAGGCATGTTAAGTATTAAAAAGTAGGTTACTGGTGTTTGTCACATGATGAGGTCACATGATGATAACTTTTTGAGATGTCCCATTCTGTACATACAATTTTAAAGATGTCAGACAGCAGGGGATTGGGGGTAAAGGTCCTATTTAGGCTACAAGTATGTATATTTGAGCACTGGTTGGCTAAAATGTCTGTTGGTCCTTGGATTTTTAATGAAAAACTGTTAGATGATGTGTTCGAGTACATGCAGCCAAACAATACATCATGCCAAAGAGGGAGATAGGGATTAAAATTATATATAAAATATATGCTTTTATTCCAATATGAATATTGGGATATTTCAGGTATACATAGGAAAAACAAATATTAGATAAATGTGGAAAAATCACTTTAAAAATATATTTCCTTTGAAAATCATCAAAGCCATTTTATGGTAATGTGAATTACTATTAGGTCCATAAATAATTGGACAGAGACAACTTTTTTCTGATTTTGGTTCTGTACATTACCACAATTAACTTTAAATGAAACAACTCAGATGCAGTTGCCAGCAAAGGGTTTTCAACCAAGTATTAGAAATGAACATTTTATTTTCAGCTTTTTAATTTTTCCAATTACTTTTGAGCCCCTGAAATGAAGTGACTGTGTTAAAAAAAAGGTTTTATTTCCTTACATTTTTATGCAATCTGTTTGTTCAACCCACTGAATTAAAGCTGAAATTCTGCATTTCAACTGCATCTGAGTTGTTTCATTTAAAATTAATTGTGGTAATGCACAGGACCAAAATTAGAAAAAAAGTGTCTCTGTCCAAATATTTATGGACCTTAACTGTCTTACATCACAGATCTATTTCTTATGTATGGAAGTGATTGCTAACAATTCTTAACACAGACTTTCAGGGAGCACCCAAATGATTAGAAAACTGCAATAACAGTTATCATAATAGGACCAACTAACTATATTGTCTTGTACACAGAAAATAACTCCAGAGAGGTACAAATGTTAATGGATCCAAAACTTGTATAGGTATGGCAGAATATCCACCAGAATGATATATCCCACAAAGGATCCCATCCTCCTGCCTCTTGTTTCTATGTGGCAGTGGGATGGGATCCATCATTTCAAAATATATTAGTTGATCTGGTTACCAAAAAAAAATGTGAAAAGAGCAACTAAGTTTGTTTTTCTTCAGGTGAGCCTGTGCCTTTTTCCAGAATTTTTCTTTGTTTTTAACTTGAGTACCAAACAAGACCAATTATTTCCAGAGCACTATGTGTTGCCCGAAGGAACCGCACAGCAGAAGCTGATGGCTTTTAGGCATTTAGCTGTTTCATGTTATATATAGTTTGTTTTATAGTTTGCTTGCTCCTGTTTCAAAATCTATCCATCCTTGTGCATGTATCAAATCAGGTCTCCTCTTTTTTTGCAGTGCAGAACTTTAGGTTTATTATGCTTTTATTGTTTATCCCTTAACATTTCTAGGACAAGAACCCAGCTCCTTTTCAGCCAATTGAGAAAGCCCACGTTCTACTTTATTTAGGAGATTCGGTGACTACAGATCATATTTCTCCTGCAGGAAGCATCCCCCGTGCCAGCTCAGCAGCCAAGTATCTATCTCAAAGAAAGTGAGTTGTTCTATCAACTGTTATACTTTTTAATTATTCTGTATTTATTCAATGTCTTTACTATTCAGTTTTCACATTGTGACAGATAAATGTTTTGTTATTCCTAAAGCTTAGCACCCAGGGAGTTCAATTCATATGGTGCGCGAAGAGGCAATGATGCAGTAATGACTAGAGGCACTTTTGCGAATATAAAGCTTCAGAATAAACTTGTTGGAAAAATGGGGCCTAAAACTATTCATTTTCCATCTGGACAGATGGTGGGTAATAACGATTTATTTTAATTCACTTACGTTTGTTTCAACTGATATCCAGTATCCAATTTACTAACCATTATCTTGTGTTCATATGTAGTGTGCAGTGGGAAAATGCTAATTGGGTATTTTCTTTTGTTGCAGATGGATGTTTTTGATGCTTCAGAACTTTACCAAAAAGCAGATATTCCACTTATTATTATAGCTGGAAAAAAGTATGGATCAGGAAACTCAAGAGATTGGGCAGCCAAAGGTCCATTTTTGTTGGTATGTTTTTAACGGTTCTGAGTTTTTGCAGAAAGGGTCTATTATAGGTCTGTAAACTACACTACCTTGTTTCGAAAATTGCATATACTGTGTTGGGTACAAAAACATGAAAACTTGACATGTTCATTTGGAAGCCTTCAGATCAGTGTTGGCATTGAAAATGAGTTTATACTCTATACCTATCCAGTGGATAGTTACTGCCATTTACTATTTTTTCACCCATTAAAATAAGTTTACTTTTTTTTTTTCAATCTGTTTATGAAAGTTTTACATATAAATGCATACAAAACAGTGAGCAGAACATACAAAAAAACAGCATAGAAGATACTTCGAAAGGACAATAACACATGAATTTATGGGTAAAACAAAGTAGGCAAACAGCAAACAAAAAAATTATTGTAATACTGTATTGTAGCTTACTTTTACTTTATTTTAGCAAGCCCAGATGTGAAAATCTATATGTGACTCATGTTAATCATCTTACAACAGGGTGTCCGGGCTGTAATCGCTGAAAGTTATGAGAAGATCCACAAAGATCAGTTGGTTGGAATTGGCATAGCTCCTCTTCAGTTCTTACCTGGAGATAGTGCTGAATCACTTGGCCTTTCAGGAAAAGAGCAGTATTCTATATCTATTCCTGCCCGTTTGGCTCCTGGGGACACTCTGGA
>NC_092859.1:117050655-117052152 GCF_032062135.1 Pyxicephalus adspersus | reverse complement strand
AAGTTCCTTTATACTGAAAATGAGAATATTATGTGGGGACCTTAAAGGTCCTTGCAGTTACTTTAAGTACAGGCCTTTAAAAATTGTCACATAAGAGATAGCAGCCCAAAACAAATGGGTACCTTATCATAGACTTGCTTGCAGTAATTTTCCAACTTTACAGCAGTTCTGATTTGTTACTTTCCAACATTTGTTAAACATGGAAATTGAACTTTTGAATTTCTCTCATTTCAGACAACCAATGGAAAAGTATTCCATGTCAATGCTGCCTTTGATAAAGAAGCAGAAGTCATGTTCTACAAGCAAGGAGGAATATTAAACTATGTGACTCGAAAATACGTATAGAAATGTCCTCAACAGACTAAATTATGAATTATTCTGATGCTTCCTGTGCTCTTATACTTCATATCCCATGAGGCATTAAATAGGAGCCAGTAAAGTGTCTTCTAGCACTTTCAGTAGAAGATTTGTGCTTTGGATTCACCATCCTTAATTCTACCAAGGGATTACAAAGAATCATCTGAGTTACATCCACTTGCACATCACAGAGCGAGTGAACTGTTCAACTCACCCTGAAATCTTGTGCAAAGTTCTACAACCTGCCCACCGCTGTTTCATGAACTTTGAATGGCGGTTTTGCTGAATGAATGACATTTTTATTTAAGACCTACTCTTCCATTTGATGCCATCTTGGTTTCCATCCTCTCATGGAAATAAAGACTTGTTTACTTTGGGATTAGTTAACACCAAACTCAGTGTTGAGTATAATATGAAATAAAGCTGCCTAAGTCTACATTATCAGTTTTTTTTATTTACAGTGTTAATTGGTTAGACTGTAAATGAGCAAGTACATTTAGCAATAAAAAATAAGTTCAAAAGTAGCTGTCGCCAATAACTAAAATCTAAAATGCATCCACGGGACACGTCTTACCTTTCAGGGAATCCTTTTTCTTATGAATGCATTGCTGCAGTTCATTAGGTCACCCCAGAGGAAGCACAAATTGCTCAGTCATGCAAATGTTGATGCCAACACATAAATGCAACATTGTAAACGCCCACTCTCTTACACACAAGAGAAGGATGATTGTATGTGCCAAGGTCTTGTGAGCAAAAGTGGCGATCCTACAAAACAATACAGGAATACAAGATAGGTGAGAATTTTATATAACTTGCTTGAAATGGTATCCACTTTCTTTTGACCGTAATTGCAAATTGACATCGACAATATGTTGTTTATGATCAAGCACTGCTGTATCATAAAAGGGTCAATTCACTAAGTTAATCACTGTCACATGTCCAGACACATACAGTTAGGTCCATAAATATCTGGACAGAGACAACTTTTTTCTAATTTTGGTTCTGTACATTATCACAATTAGTTTTAAATGAAACAACTCAGATGCCGTTGAACTGCAGAATTTCAGCTTTAATTCAGTGGGTTGAACAAAAAGATTGCATAAAAATGTGAGGAACTAAAGCCTTTTTTTTAACACAGTC
>NC_092859.1:117041428-117049598 GCF_032062135.1 Pyxicephalus adspersus | reverse complement strand
TTATTATGTCAAAAGTATTTGTGTACAAATGAAAAATATGATTCTTAAGGTTACTTCCAACAAGGTCTATCACTGAATGTGGAAGGGATACTTTAGTGCATGTCCTAAGGCTTTCACCCCAAGAGTTTCTCTCTAGGATGTATATTATCTTTCCAGCTGTTGGGCTGGACCAACATCTGTCCCTTAGAACCATTAAAGGCCAGATTTTTGCTCACGGTGTTCTGAGATCACAAAAAGTTCCCATTTGGCTCCATTGGCCCTTCCACTGTAAGGTTTGAGTCTGGTCCTCCTGAAGCTTCAAAAGGACCATCATAGACACGCCTTTCTTTCCTCCCTTTTTGTTGATGAGTTCAGGAAGAGTGCCCTGACTTCTTATTCCACCATTTCTCGGTGGCTCGTGCAGATCATTGTTTACTGTTATTTAAGGCTTTCTCCATTATACTTGTAGTGTTTCTTGGTCATTTAGGCATTCAAACTGTTTCCAACTGTTGTAAGGCTAAACAAATAAGGGCCTCATAGTTCTTTTCTCAAGGAGCTTTTCGAGTTTGTCTCGGGAGAATCTGATACATGGACAACAGTCGCCCAATATCATTCATAGATTCTTCAGGACAAATACAAAGCAGTGCTGAGAAGTTCCTGGCTTTTCCCCCTTCCAGATAAAATTAAAAAAATGAGTGTGGGGGCATATGACAGCCTAATATCTTAGTATGTAACTGTGCAAATATCAGGTCTTTGCGATTCTTAAAACTGTTTTTTCTGTTAGTGAGAAGATGTGATGGCAGATCAAGTTTCACATCGTCGTAGTTACGGGCCGTCATTAAGTTTTTGTTTCCCCAGGGAAAGTCAGCAAAAGACATTCACACTGAGATGTCACAAACACTCGGGGAGAAATGTCCTTCCTACAGCACTGTCAAAACCTGGATATCTTGTTTCAAGACTGGGCATTTCACCGTTGAAGATTAGCACGGGGCTCATCTTCAACGGTGAAATGCCCAGTCTTGAAACTGCAGGAGTGTCCCCCTCAACCTCAACTGACCCAGCAACCTGCGATGCTGTCCCTGAACTGATTCTTGACGACCGGCGAATATCCGCAAAAAAAGATTCTTGACATCTCACAGGAGCGTGTTGGGTTTATCACCACTATCCTAGGCATGCGCAAGCTTTTAGCGAAGTGGGTGCCGAAATGTTTGAACAGTGATCAGAAGAAGGAACAAGTTGAAGCATCCAAAACCGTTTTGGCCCATTCTGAAGCTGCACAGGACTTTTTGGCTAGGTTAGTGAGGATGAAACCTGGCTCCAGATCCTGAAACCAAGGAACAGTCAAAGGAATGGCGCCACAGCTTGTCCCTGGCCAAAAAAGTCATGCCGTTCATTTTCTGTGAAAAAGACGGTATTCTGTTGGTGGACTACCAACCTTAGGGCTCTAGTATCACCGGACAGTATTATACTAACCTCCTGGACCAGCTGAAGGAGGCAATTAAGGTGAAATGTCGTGGAATGTTGACCAAAAGGATCCTTTTTTTGCAGGACAATGCACCTGTGCACACGTCCCAACGTTGTGGCTAACAAATTGAACACCCTGGGTTTCCAATTGGTCCACCATCACCCCTACTCATCTGACCTTGCCCCTTCAGACTAGTATCTGTTCCCGAATTTGAAGAAACACCTGAAGGGACAACGTTTTGAGGACATTTCTGACACCAAAGATGCTGCTCAGAGCTCTCTTCTTTCTGGGCAAAGCCAGGAACTTCTCAGCACCCCCTCGTACATGAACACCATATTAGAAATGACCGCTATACAAGTCAAGGGTGGACAACACAGACTAGTGCCACTTGCTCCCCCCCTCTCCACAGAACAAAATGGGTGCTGTGGTGTTCTAAAAAAATTGATATCGCAGATCTAGGTCATTTTTATTGGCAAAAAGGAATTCTCCCAATAAACATTTTTATCACGTGGCTCTAATTGCATTACTGGCAGGATGTAATCCTAATCATGGATTTATTATTGACTTTGGAGCCACAATAATGTGCCTTTAAAATTTGCCTATAGGTTGTTGTAGACAGTTGCCACTGTTATTTAACCACCTGAGCGATAAACCCGACCTTGGTTCGGTTTAAAAAAAATTACAATTATCGATAAACCCGAACTTTTCTCACTGTATGAAAATACAGTGAGAAAAGTTCAGGTTTATCGATTACTTACCTGGTCCCGCTGCGATCATCTAGCGTCATGTTCCAGCGTCGATCTCCAGCGTCGGGTGCCCTCTCCGAGAAGAAGAAGCCGGCCGGCTTCTTCTCCGTCCGTAGCGTGTGCGTGTCCCTCGGCGATGACGTCGGCGCGTGTGCGGGAAATTCAAACTGAAACTCATTCAAACACATTTTGTATTAGATTGAATACAAACTCCTGTATCCAATCCAATACAAAATAATTCAAAATAAATACAAAGTATGTAATTGGTAAATTCAAACTCTCATTTTGTATTGGATTAGATACAGGAGTTTGTATTCAATCCAATACAAAATGAGAGTTTGAATTTTGTTCTCATTTTGTATTGGATTGAATACAAAGTCCTTTATCCAATCCAATACAAAATAATAGAAAATATATTTATGTGGTTTTGTCTATAGGTATGTGACGCACACTAGGGAGGTGTTTTAGAAAAATATATTACTATACAGTATACCGAATTATCGCATTTTCAGTATTTTTCATTTATTTATGTATTCTTGTTTAAGCTGATTTATGTGTCTTTTATTTAATTTTATTAAAAGTATTTTTTTTTTTACATGTTTGTGTTTCAAACATTTTTTATATTCATGATATCTACTAGAACCCTGTTCGGACATATTTCTGTAAGTTACAGGTCTACAATTTAAAAAAAAAAATTTCATGAAAAACAGTGTAACGCTTTTGGAACAGAAATCTAGACCTCAGTGTAACGCCCAGGTGGTTAATTACGACTGTTTTGAAAACCCTCTAATTGGTTGTTACAGCCTGAAATATATATTTTTTTCTCATTCATTGAGGCACACAGGAAGTATTTTTAATCCCCAGGTTATACTGCTCCATACAGGAGGATTGGACACTGGAGAAAAAAAATGAGGCCATCCCAGGATAGTTTTTACATCCATGGCTTAAATCATTGTGTAAATAAACAGTATATACAATTTTTGTTTTACAAATTAGTTTTTAACTGGCTGTATGGCAAAGGATTACGGCAGAACACTTCTACGGTTTATCTAACTTTTTCCTTTCAGACATGCTCAAACCTCTAATGAAACTTTATATAGAGAGAGGAGGATAGGTCACTACTCTGACACCTTCACTTTTTCGTTGGAGCTATTGAGCTCCATAAACAGCAAGCAAATATATGCAATGTTTAAAATGAATCTGTTTTCTCCTAGTCATAAAGAAGTTTTATACACAGTTTGAATTCAATAAATTGTATTCTGCTGGCTATTTGCATTAAATATTCTTAGGATTGCACAGCATGAAACGAAAATAACACCCACACATAATAAATGGTACTATGGTGCCTGCACTGTTATAGTATAAAGCCAGTTTTGTGTAAAGAGAAATATCGGCTTTCTGTATCAGCTTTCATTAATGATTAACCTTATTAAAAGTGGTGATGCTATTTGCAATGCGTACCATTTCTCATGTATTTTTGTGTAAATTAATCATGTTTTTGATTTGCTGAATAGAGAAGTTAAAGCCATTAGATTACTCAAACAGGAGCAGGTGTTCTGTTGTCTTCACACCTTAGAAAGGTCAATATACAAATGTGAGCAATGCTAATCTCTAAAAATATGCATATCCGTTCTCTGCTGCAATTATGTGATAACACAGTTCAGATAGCATGGAAGTTGTTTCATTTAACAGGGCTGGTATATGAAGAAATATCTGTGCAAAACACCAGTTTCCTGGGACCAGCATGCCAGCCTTGATATGGTAGTCATACTATCCCCCTACCAACCCACAAGACGACTGATATCTATAAATCAGACCATTTAACAGTCAGATACCATTCCTGTTTTTGGCATCTACCACTTGCTAGACTGGTGAATATGTCTTTTACCCGACAAATTAAATAGAATACATTTTCAGAACATAGGTCACTAAAAATACAGAGCAACTGAAAGTGGCCTTCCTTCCCCTATTCTCCTTTCTATCTCTCTCCATTTCTTTAATTCATATCTCCTGGGTACTTCTCAGCAGTTCAGCCACCATGTGGGGTACAGGGGCAATTCATCAGGCAATTCATCAGGCTAGCATGGGAGGTAAGGCAGTCAGTACACATGACTGGGCTACCTCACAGATTTTTTCACCTAGCTATTCATATAAAAGAAACCCTTCTCCCACTCACCCCTTTTCTTCAATCCTGTGCGTTCTCTTCTTCTTCATACTAATGCTAGTATCTGTTTTTCGAGACTCTTAAAGAGAGGAGTGGAACTATTTGACTGAATATATGCACCTCAGACACTCTGTGGAGCTTTTGTACTTTCCTTATGGAGAATGGCTACAAATCCAGGATATCAGTGCCATTTTAAACCCCTTTAAATAAGCAGCATTATTGGTCAGACATAATGGGCAATCTTCAGTGACACTATCGCTGTTGCCTGCCCACTGGAACAGATGTTTTTGGAGCTCAGAGTCACAGGAGTATGAAGGGCAGCTGAGCAGTGCCCAACAATGCAGGTTAGGTGTCTACCTGGAGAGCCTTTCTGTCATGTGTGTACTGGGACATATAAGGAGGATGTTGGTCCAAAAAAAGATGGAAAAGGGGTTGAGGTTATTCAAGGGACTTTCCATCGTGCACGAACCAGCCATTGTGCATAGTTGGGGAAGCAGCCCAATGGTTTATTTGTACTACCTGTCTTTCATCTGTTCTTTAGGGTGGGCAGTTTAGGTCATATAAATGTCTTCATGTTGCTATACTTACAAAATGGCCCTTGGAGAACCTATTTAAAATATAATTGTCATTACTTGGACACAATTCACAAAACTAGCAGAGCAGAATTTATATTAGAAAAGAAAGGGGAGTCAACATGTCACTATAAGTAATTTTAATTGTACACATGAATTAGCTCCACAGCTCATGGCACACATTCATTTTAAATTAATTGTCAAGTGTCTGGGCATATTATTGTCACCAAAATTCCCGAGATAGGGGTGTTGTGAAAACATGTCCCAAAAATGAGGCTGGCTGTTGAAGAATGACATTTTCCTGAACATAACTTTCAATTATAGAAAAAATACAAGCTTTCAATTATTTTTTTTAATTTCGGGCATGTTTCCACAGGTCCTCCATCCCAATTCTAATATACAATAAGACCTGTGTAATTCTTTAGAAGATTGCTCCAAGGCCTTCTGCCTTTGTTCCTCTGTCACTCCCAACACATAAAAACCCACACTTTAAACATATGGGTTAAATAAATGTATACTACTCAGCTATTGTATATCCTTTTTATAGGACCCCTCAGCTTTGTCAGTGTCTGCGTACCTGCCCTTCTCATGCTTACTGACTGCCCAATTCCCCACCCCAGAGGTTGAAAAACAAGAAACCACCTTTGACTAAAATGTCCCCTCCATCAGGTAATCCTAATTATATGAGAATCCTCCCAAGCCAGTCCATTTCTTCATCTAAAATATCAGTTATAAAAGAATTTCCTGGTTTCAAAGAATGACCTCAATGTTTCAAGCAACTGCATTTAAATGTTTTAATATCACTGGAATCTGAGCTTACAAAAAGTGGCAGACACAGCTATTCAGGCCTTTATAAATGCCTCCATTTCCATTATAGAAAGAGTGATATGTGAGATATAGCTTTATGAGAATGAATGTGCCATGTAAGAAAGGCTGCTCTGTGAAATTGAGTTCTTTTTGAGACTAGTTTGTATATGTATGTGGGAGAGTGCATATGAGGGACTGTGATCTCATACCTGGATCTGGAAGTTACATAGGTAACATGAATATGCCAGAGAATTCCCAGGATAGCTATCAGAAGTCCAGAGAATTCCCAGGATAGCTGTCAGAAGTCCAGAGAATTCCCAGGATAGCTGTCAGAAGTCCAGAGAATTCCCAGGATAGCTGTCAGAAGTCCACAGAATTCCCGGGATAGCTGTCAGAAGTCCAGAGAATTCCCGGGATAGCTGTCAGAAGTCCAGAAAATTCCTGGGATAGCGGTCAGAAGTCCAGAGAAGCTCCCAATACAGTTTATCATGTTTTGAAACATTAAACAGGAATGTCATGTCACTGCTGAAATTCTTGGAAATTACCCTTATATATTGGATAGTTGGCCAAGGGAGCATAAAAATACAATACTTCCATAATTTTTGTATTACCTGATGTTTCCACACCCCCCTCCTTATAATTATACCAAAAACAATGTTATTGCGTCAGACTTATTATGCGGACCAGGAGTTAAAGAATGGCGACTTCCATCCAAGGCTAATCATCTTTTGGTGAAGCATAACTTGAATCAGGTGCTTCTGTTTCTGCATCAATTGGGAGCTAAACATTGATGATGGAACAAATATGATCAGTATGGCTTTCGCATGGCTTACTGTAATAAGGTAATGGATTCAGATGGTTTATAACATGTCCATTTCCGTGAGCAACCCACATGGCTGGCACTTGTCATGATTTTTTTTCTAAAGTGTCCAGTCTACCCAGCCAGTCTGCAAGCTTTCTTATTGGTTCCCTGCTGATAACAATCCCCGACCTTCATTTTTCACCTGGCTGGCAGCAGAGTACAGACACACCTTGTGACCATTACTGCAGGAACAACAACTGAGACATTATGGATTATTTTCCCACTTATAGCGCGTGAGTAATAAAATTCATATTTTAAGCAATGCAGCTACTGTGTAGTTTTAGATATCGCACATATTTGCAGTTTGATTGGTTCATGTCATATACTGGTAGTTTCATGAAATGAAAGACAGATATGATGGAACGAACACATCTGTAAGGTTTTGTACCCAGTGAAATCTGTGTACATCTGTCATGTATTTAGAAAGGTATACTCCTTAAAAGAAATTGTTTATTGAATGATGCATCTGCTGCTATAGGGATATGACCAATTCATACTTTTGGAGGAAGCAGTTTTTGTGCTTTTAAGACTCGAAAAAAGCATTTACATTTAACATTTGATGTTGTAAATGTTGTTACAGTGTATATGACACTGATATAAACCAGTTTGTCATCTAAACGGTTTATATATAAACATGTATTGTATAAACGTACCGTACATATTCTGTGATTTCCTATATTGTAAACGTTTTTAGAATCTAAGCATTTACTTATAAATGTTTTAAGCTTTTGAAAGTGTATCAACAATAAATGGAAAAATGTTGCTTCAGAATTACATGGAAAAATAACCACCATACATCTAATAAATTAGAATTAATGATTAGGTGCCAATAATCAAAACCTCATTAGGGAGTGTGGTGACTGTACATGTTGTATTTAAACCACAGATATGAAGAGTCTGGTTTCTAATTTCTGTTTTTATTGATATTAATGTGTGTGGTGTCATGATGCTCAGACTAAAAGAGCTTTCTAAGGCCTTCAAGAAGAAGTTGTGTATGTCTATGAGTTTAGAAAATAGCCCAGGCTTTCCAGGACAAGATGCTTTAGACCACTGAATCAAAGCTAGAATTGTGTCCATGTTATCAGCAAACATATTTGGGACAAACCAAGGACAACTTCTCAGGAGAAGAACCCCATACAAACTGTGAAGCATGGTGATTAAATGATAATGTTAATGGTAACATTACATTGTTATATTCATAATGTTAAAGTTCACTTTGTTAAATACTGTTGGGAAATTGTAGAAAGAATTATTTTCTGCTAAAGGGGAAAATACCAGCTTATGGGGCTGAATGTGTGCTCTTTCCATTGTACTGAATTTGCATCGCAGATTTTACTTGTTTTATCATAGTTTAGCACCTTTTTCTGTTTAAATATAATTAAAGAGTTCGTTCTCTCAATGGAACATACCTGTTTTCACATGAATCTGTGTTAATTTTCAATAAACAGGAAATGTCAATCACATTACTCAATACACACACTGGGGCACAGATTTGGAAATCAGAATAGGAAAAAAACGCTAATAGTTTGTCAAAACGTACTTTAAGATGAATAGTAAAATAAAAAAAGTACACTT
>NC_092859.1:117035574-117039446 GCF_032062135.1 Pyxicephalus adspersus | reverse complement strand
GAGGTTCTTGCTTATCTTTGGTTGTTCCCACTTCTTGTGGTACAACTGTCAATATATATATTAAGTCCAAATTTGGATTTTTCAAATTCAATTCGATCTTTGTAATGGCCACAGGCGGCATGCAGACCATCTCATCACTGGAATCCACTAGTAAAAAAAAAATGTGGAAGGAGATTTAAATATTCATTTACTACTAAACTACGGAAACATAATTTTGAGATTCACATAAAGTGCAGTTTGAAAATCAAGGACTCCAGAGGTATTTAGTAGAAAGTTTAAGCATGGAAATGGTGGCCAAAGTATTTTAAGTTTGTTAGCTCTCGAATTCCATACAGCTGGGCATATGAATCACCAGCTATGACTATCATACAACTGGTCACAACAGCCCCGCTGATAGAATTTGGATCAAAGGTAGACAACCCAAGGGTACAAAATGGGAGATGATCAAAAATGTTCACTTTGTTACATATGTTCCTTTCTGTCTGGTTCACAGAGTCATGTTTTTCTTTGTTAGCTTTTACCTAACCCTACAGTCTCCTGTTTACACAGCTTTGGGTGTATCAAATTTATATGACAATTGCTTTTAGTGATCAGACATGACAGTAAAAAGATTTGTGCAGACTGCCATTATAATACTAAAGTACTGCTAAACAGAACACAAGCCATAAAACAAAATCCACACCATCCCTGAGTTTGTTTCGTTGTTGATGGAAACCTGCCTCTTTTTCTACAACATAAAGTTTTATGTAAAGCTGATTACCCTCTTTACTGCCAATATCCTGCATTAGGAACCTATCACAGGATGTTCTCCCTGTAAATTGTGTCATCATGGCATCTTTCCTGTCTTGTGCAATAGCAAGGTGCTGCCAATATCCTGCATTAGGAACCTATCACAGGATGTTCTCCCTGTAAATTGTGTCATCATGGCATCTTTCCTGTCTTGTGCAATAGCAAGGTGTGTGCATAAAATTAGTGGGTAAGCCTTTCTATCCACAGAGACAAAAAATAATGCTTCTAAGCATCTAAAAAATACCCTACAAGTTTGCATCTTTAATATCTCATGAGCCTATGTGTTGAAATATATGTTTTTAAAAATCGGTAAGGAATTAAAGAGAATCTACCAAGAAGCAAAATAATCGAGACAGTTTAGAAGGAAACTGCTCATTTCTTAATACTGGCTTGAGTGAAAGTTTTTTCACAGTAAAATCAAACAAAATCAGCCTAAAAATGCATCACACACATTCAGCACTCATGATTTACCTGTCCCTACAGCCTGCTTTAGATAGTTGCAAACTTCTGTTTAGCTATGTCTATACTGCCGCTTTGGAAGATATTTCCAGGGGACTGACTGCCTTACAGCTCCCAAGCCCCATCATTTCCTTACTAATTCAAATATGAATGATTTTGTTGGGCGATTGGCAAAAGGCAGTGAACATTTCCCATCAATGTCCTTTAGGTAAGCCGGGGGTGAGATACTGTTTGAAGAATTCACCTGGCGGCCATGGTTACATGTGGTTAGGATGTAGTAACTGCACTGCTCCTGACCATCGGTGTGAATATAAACTAAGGAATTGCATTGGTAAGGGAGAACTAGGCCAGGGATTAGGGGATCATTTGCCTTGCCTAATTTGAGTGCCCTGGGCATATAACCAACTAGCTTTACCTTAAAACTGGCCCTGACTATATTAAAGGGGTAGCATGGCTAATGTAATTAAACCTTTTCACCCTGACCTAAAAGTAGTGGTGAGGAGGGCTGAACAAACATCTAATGCCTTCTAAAACAACATGGGGCAATGATTTTCAAATGAATTGCTAAAGCACACAAAACATAGAAACTTTTTTCAATCTCCTTAATATGTACCATACCTATGTATTATAAAATGTAAACTATCCATATTGTTTCCAATCAGGCCGGCCCTGGCACTACATAGTTGTTTGTAGATTGTAAGGAGGTTATACAGCTTGAATGGGATGCATTTGTATATACAGAAGAATGCAGTAATTACATCTCTACTAAGTATAAATAAATACAATATAGAAACCAGCATTCAGTCATCTCATCCAATATAACATTTACTGAAAGTGCTGATGGCCACACAACAAGCAGAACCAGCCTACATGTTTCTGTATAGTCAGGCCTTTCTCCCAGGTGGAGTATCAACCATTCAATGCAAACTGAAAAATTAAAATCCTCATACAATAAGTCACAATGTAACAAGCAGTATGTTGATGCAGTTACATACGAGCTATATAGTAGGTTAGAAAGCCTGTTCTGATCTGACTATTGTTCTATCCTGAGATATGTGGCCCTTGCAACATCTGGCCAGTCTGCATGCCACCACTTTGCTTTGCACACTAATAAACAAGATTGGTTAGAAGCCAATGATTTTTGTACTTTTCCAGGTTCTGATCACAGTTTTATTATCTTACCTTCAACGGAGAGCTAAGCATCAGAAAACAACAGATCAAATACCGCTAGGCATGAGATTCGGCATTGTCGTGTAAGTAATATTGTTCCATTTCTATGCATGTTGAAAAAAGAACTGAACTCTGTCAGCTGGAGCCAATAAAGGCAGACAGAGGACTAGACCAGTCACCAGTATTGTGCGTGCTCTTCTGATCCCCATTGCTGACTTACCAAGCCTTGCACTGTATGTATATATAGTCAAAGTGGTAGAGGCAAGGTTTGGCTTCCTCACATCATCACCCCCAGTAAAAAATAATAATTAAATAATAATGATATCACCAAATCCCACAAATCTGGTGAGACTAGCAGTCAGCATTGGTAAATATTTTTCCTTATAAAGCTATGAGACTATAGGCAAATACCAATAAATGCACTATTATATATCCTGGAAGATTTCAAAACACAAGATACATTTCCTAGGTATTTCTTAGACACAATTTACATCACATAGCAAATCTTTTTGTGTTCAGGTTCACTTTAATGTATTAGTTTAAGTTCTGCTGGAACAACATGTTAGGTTATTATAACTATACACTCATAGACCTGTTGGCACTCCAGGATTAGGTGACACCCTAAGCAGCTTGCTTTTGCCATGTATGCCTAGGTGAATGGAAAAGGAAAGAAGCCTGACACATTTCAGGATTAGTATGCTGTAATACAGTGGTCCCCAACCTTTTTGGACCCACGGACAACTAAATTTACCGGCTCTGGACCACGCATGTGTGGGGAGCAGGGTGTCACTCAAAGGGGAAGAAACTTTCCCCATAGTGACATCATGATGCCAGAACCCCGGTCACTCTCCCAGGTCTGAGCCTGCGATGGGAGAGGGAGTGAGTTGTGTCCAGAGACACAATCTGCCCACTTCCTTGAGCCTGTGATCTGTACAGGGGGCATGGTCCGCAGCTCTGGTCGATGCACCTTCCCAGCAGGGTAATCCTCCTGACCCCGCTCGGAGGCGCACCGGCCAGAGCCGCAGACCACCAAAATGTTCTCACGGCCCACCGGTTTGCAAGCGCTGCTGTAAAATATTACATTTTTTGTTGGGTTATTAATATGTTTTAGGCTTGTTTACATTGTTACGATTATTTTAATAATTGATTTTTTAATCTAGTACAGATTTCCTTTAAACCTTTCCTATTCTTTTGTATTTTAAGGCCTGTGAATTTCATCAGCAGCTACTCAAACCGTTGGTCTTATGGGGCAGCTTGTGGTGCCACAGCTACAACAGTTTTTCTATTGTTCCACAATGAATATTCCAACTACTTTAACTTTACAGCTCCAACCTGGGCCAAAGGTGTGTATAATCTCTCCAATAAAATATAGCTGTAGGCAGAAGCACAATCCTACTTTTACAGCATCATATACTTGTGATAAAAGACTACTGGTTTTCTAAATGAAACAATAG
>NC_092859.1:116961478-117035298 GCF_032062135.1 Pyxicephalus adspersus | reverse complement strand
AGTCAGCTATAGCTATGGAATCATAATTGGGATTTTAACACTTCTGATTAATAGTACATGTGTCTAGAAATATTACTTAGAACAGTGTTTGTCAGCCAATATTTTGACCATATTATTATTGGACTGTAAAGCAGGCAGTTGTTACTTTATACCTCAATGATGAACAATCCCCCAATGTAATAACAACTTACTTAACTAACATCTAGTTTTGATGTCCTACTAAATTAGGCATATATGCTTCAACTAGCTGACTGCAGTATATTTTCTTCTTCCTAGCACTAGTCTATCTCCTGTCTGCTCTGGAGGTTGGGCTGGACTATTATCCTTTCTTTGCCTGCTTATCTACTAACAACAGGCTTATAGGGTCAACCCTAGGATTCTGCTACTCACTTTGCTGGTAAGTGATAACAATTAGAACAGAATATTTAACATAATGCTCAGTAGTACACTTTTATTCAAATAGCTGTGAAAGCTGTGCCTTGGGAGATGCAGCACTTATGGCAGTGAACGGTCCAAGTAGAAATATCTGCCTATCTATATTAGTAGTTACATAAGTCCATAAAGTTTAACCACTATGGTAAAAAACATATCCCAGATAAAAACCCTATAGACATAGTTGATCCAGAGGAAGGAAAACCCTGGTACAATTTGCTCAAATAGGAGAAAAAAATTCCTTCTTGATCCCATGAGTTAATCGGATGTTCCCTGGATGAACAGTCTTAGTTATCCTTCCTTTTAATAACTCATTATATTCTGTGCTTCTACAAAAACATCCAGCTTTTTTGGTATCTCTTCTTTTCACAAGCTAATCTTTTTTTTTTAAGCACTGACATCCACCATTGATTTGATCACCAATAGCACAAATATGGTGATCAGAAAGAATATATTCTTCAGAAAGTGTATAAAATGTGGGGGTTAATTTGCTGACCTAACATGTGTTGTATGTTGTATATATGTATATGCTTGTGTTTCAAATTTACAAGCATGTGTGCAGTGTTTAATGATCAATGTAAAATAAAAATGGGGGACTCATAGGATGATCTGCAGTGTGTGTGTGTGTGTGGGGGGGGGGGGGGGGTGAGATAGGTTGTAATGTACACTTACCTTACATCCTGTCAACCTACGTATGAGGCTTGGTGCATTCTACCTACCTGCTTGCAGCCAGCCACCTGTTTGGGAGACAATGCATTTTCCTAAAGCAAACTATAGTATTTGCTGAAACTTCCTGAGGGAGCCGATTCCACATTATCACAGACCCTACAGTGAAGAATCCCTTCCTTATCTGGAGCTTAAACTTCTTTTCCTCCAGACACAAAGAGTGCCCTCTTGTCCTTTGTGATAAATAATTGGGAAAAGAGTTCTCTATTTGCACCATTTGTATATTTATGTCTCCGACTGCTTTGTTTAAAGTAGACCTAGATACAGGAAGCAGCGTTAGGTAGCAGCAAAAACTGACTAATCAGACCAATAGCTCTGTAATCAGCATAGCTCACACTACTTGTGAACTGGAGAGCTCTGACTCAACATGGGGCTGAACCTTTGCACAGAGACCACTGCTTCTTCTTAACAGCATACTTAAAGCCTTTTCTACTCAGTTTGTCACTGCATTTGTTTGCATATTTTGATGCAGCTGTGATGTATTTAGCTGATTTTCTTTAAAAATTAAACTGGACTTATGCTTATTAGTTTTGGGTGCAATTAAGTTTAGAGCACTGTACACTCAATTATAACATATTTTTCCTCTTTCCTGTGCACTGCCACTTATTATAAATTGTAAGTTTTCAGTAAACCAGCTGGAGTATGTGCAGATTCCCTGATAAAGATGTACCCTCCTTTCATAGCACACAGCAAATGTGACCTGGAGACACTTTTTTACCTTTTCAACTTTTAATTAAAAGAAAAATGACTTTGATTGGGGTTGGACCTTGTGATAAAACATTACGATTCCCAGCCTCATATTCAGCTAATATTGAAATTTTCCAGGTTGAACATATGTAATATTTGATTAAGGGAAATAATAAACATAGTTATAAATGTGTAATGCTACAGATGTGTCAGGCTATGTACAGACTAAGTTAGACTTTTGACATTGGAAATTTCACCATCATTTCCATTGACAAAAGACAGAAAGATGAGTGAACAAGCACTGTGCATACAGCGCCATTCTATTCTATGGAGAGAACGAGCGAGCGGCCTCAGGACTCGTATCGGATGAGAATTATGTGATGTGTATCTGTAGCCTTAGGCTTCTCCTTCGGCCTTCAGGAGAGGGTAATTATCATCGGTAATGCCACACATTGCCTTACTGTGAATAGTTCTATACAAGTTCCTACAATTTATCCCAAACACAAGTTGGTATTTTTATATATACTCTAATTATTCTGCAGGTTTTGTGTACAACTGGCAGATATGTTTGAATGTCGGGAAATGAATTATGTAAGTTTTCTTTCTTTTTCTATGATGTATATATGATATATTTAATTCTAATTATACCCTACCAAATGTTAGATTATTGTTAAGAGGCCATTCAGTGTAACAGATTTTGTAGCAGTAGAATTTAAGGACACGGATCTTTTCTATAACCTAACATAAATACATTTGGCAGATATGTTGATATATTTCCAGCTTCTGCCTTCCTAATAGTATGTGTTATTGACACTCAAGGACATTTAAATTGTATGGATCGAGTGGACTTATCATACATTATCTCAAATGAATTTTTGATGCACAATTTAGGTAAAGGTAATTTAGGAAGGGAAGATATAAAGAAGAAATATCAGAAGTTACACTATACTACCTAAATTTGTCCTTTGACTGTGATAATGAAATATTACTATAATAAGGACATGAGATTGTGAGCCCTTTTAAGGGAGGAAGCTACTGACCTGACAATGGACTTTGTAAAAGGCTGACTAATATGTCAGCGCTATAAAACACAAGTAAAAATTAATAATAATTATACTTTATTCCCCAATCCTCATAAATAGATCTTTAGTTTTCTCTTGATAATCTGACATTGGTGATATGTTCAGTACCCTCCTTTCTCACTACCACCATTATCACTCTCCATAAGATAAATATAGGTGGTCACACAATATGAACAATCACATTTAAGGACATTTAGCTGGCATAAATATGTGAAAATGAGAAGATCATGTCTCTACATTTTTACCTACCTCTTTTTAATGTCTATAACAACCTATATCCTTCCCTCAGATAATTCCAATTTAAACATGTGATTGTAGTTAGTTATTAGAATTCATACTGGCCACCTACATGCAATTTCTTCATAAAGGTAATATTCATAAACAGATGTCTGCATGTACTAGTGAGGTTGGTAAACATATTCCTATATATATATAAATTGGGTTGAGGCTCCTGCTATGTAAGTTGTAGAGATCTGCTAAGTTACCAATCAAACATAAAGAGAAAATTAGTTCTCAATGCACACAATTAAGTTAAGCAGCTAGCGATCACAGGATATCATATATTCATTATGTTGTTTATCTTTCCAGCATACAAAAATATTATAACATGTAATTATGCAGTGCTAAATAACGTATATCTAACCATGGGCGGTTTTCCATAGGACTCCATCATCCTTATACTTACACCAATCCCATCTCTGGCTTGTTGTCTCTTTCTCATGGGAAGATTTCTACAAATACTGATAACTTCGGTTCTGTCTATTTACAGACAAGTAGGAATAAAGGTAGGTAGATGAGAAAGTATCTAATATTGTCCACATTGCTTTACTCAAATAGTAAAGAGGAATTTTTTTTGTCAAAGGAAGAGGAAGAGCCATTGTTGCCTGAACACCTAAAAAATTATGTAAGACATCTACTGAAACCAGCTCCAGAAAAGTGAGTTTGTTTTGCAAATTTCTTTGCACTAAGTTCTTTCTGTTTAGGTTGTAAGTTTATATATTCTGAATAACAGAAACAGACTTTAATTTTTTTATCCCAGGGAGGAATAGATATTTTAGGAGATAATATTCATTTTGAGGAAATTTCATGGGTTGGACATAAAGGACTCCTCAATGGTATACTTGGAGCTTTGGCTTCTGCACGCATTCTGGTAATATTGCATAATGCCGTCAGACAAAAGAGCAGTGCTGTAATCCATTCTGACCATCTGTAAGAATAATATAGGCATAATTTATTATGTCACTGAGAAATTACTTTGTTAAATTAAATAAAAATATGGCATGGTACAGAAACCTGCTGAAATCAAAACGGAAGATTAAATATGCATCTCAAACTATGTACAAACGGCACAAATCTAGGCACTAGGCATATTCAAATAGGCATTTTTTATATATTGGTATCGCTTGCAGCATCTCAAGGGTTGTCCGTCCTTTAACTGCTTATGGATACTTGAATGGGAATACTTTCCAATTACAATTCCAATTACATTAGCAAACAGTTGGAAGCAATTGCAGTTGCAATTGCAATTGCAAATGACCTATGATTCTTTGTAATGCATTGGAAAAGAAATGCAACTACCTACTGGAGCAGTCTTTCTCCACCAAGGTTCATTGAGCAATGGGCAAAGTTTGTGACTTTCAGGTCATTTTACCTGGCATCAATAATCTTTTTAGCCATCTGTAAGAGTAACATTCTTTCCAATGGCCAGCAATGTAAGAGACATTCTTCCCACTGACCACCACATTATTGTGCTGTGGGCTGTGGATATACGTATGTATTATAACAGGGCTTCCCTGAAGACCTGAAAGTAAAATTTCAATATTTTGCCCAAAAGCACCATAACTTTAGTAATATTTATACTTAGAATCTATGACAAATTGATTTTTGTAAAAAACCATTTGGAGTATATTGACATGTTTTCCACCATTTTTGTTTTACAATGCACTCTAAAGTACAAACAATATACAAAAGAAAAATTGTAATATTTACAGAATATCAAATAAAACTGTCCACTGTTCTTTTACGTATAGGGATGTACAGACTCGTTCAATTAAAGAGAAGATTTATAAATGGGATGATTATTTTAAATTTCCCACCAGGATGATTGTGACAGCAGTGCTTTGCCTCATCTGCTTATACAATGTAAGAATGGATCTTTGTAAACACAATACTGTCAAATTATTACCACTCTACAATTGACTATATAAGGTCCATTTGTTAAATCAAATAAAACTGTATGAGACCTAATCTGCTATATTTCTTTAATTTAAAATAACTTTTGGGCAAATTACCCAGATGAATGTTTAATCAATTGGCCAAATCAGCTGGGTGATAGGCACTCTATTTCTTTTTATAAAAAGGGTGTAATGCAAACTACATTTAATTATTAAACCTATTGGTGTCCATATGCTTTACTGTTAAAAATATCCCAAAATTTGGGACAAGCACACTTACCTATGTACAAGGTCACCTGACAACATTCATCAATCTGCCATAGCAGATCAATGAATGACAATCAGGAACCGATATGCATGTCAATGGAGGAGAGAATATCAGGGTGCCACTCCTCCGTTCTCCATAGAACAGACTGGCATTCTGTGTACAGCACTCGTTTACTCATTTGTCACTGGAAACAATTATGAGAGATCATTTCCAGCTTCCTACTTCTGTACATAGCCTAAGAATTAAAGTATTTTAAAAACAGTTTCTATTATTCCACTAAAGGGAAAACAAGGCACTAAACATAAATTCTGGACACGACTAGAATCCATAGACTGAATAATTGGTACAATACAAAAGGTAGAGGTTAGAAACATGAAAACTTTCCATATACTAAACAAATGACTTTGTTTCTTTTCAGTTTGTCTTGGTGGACTTGTTGGTATCACCTAAAGCTGTGAAAGGTCTGGATACCTGGATACTAAGTACAGTTAATATTTCTTATTCTGACCAGACAAAGTTGATCTTGTATATTTTAAAAGGTAAGGCCATTACCATTGTTTGCCATTTCACATGTATGTAAAAAGTAAAACTGTTCCCATGATGGTACATTTTCTTTGGTATTTCTGCAGAGTGTTGGTTTTATGCTACATTTCCATCAGCTTTGACAAGTGTTATCTACATGCTGCATGTGCTTTCCTGTTATAGGTAAGATAAATCCTTTCATTATGCAAGTAGCATATAACTAAAAACCCAGTATTAGTAACCTCACAGGGGCTGAAACCCATCTCTATCACTGTCACATTGCCAGTAGAAGAATAAGTGAAGGGAATTCTATCCAAACAGCAATAAAACCCTGTGGGTGTAGAACAGGGGTGCCCAACAGGTGGATCGCAATTTACCGGTAGATCGCAAAGGCAACACAAGTAGATCCTGGAGCCCTGCCTTTCAAAATAAACTCCACCGCACACAGGAGTTATTATGTCCAAGTTTTTATTGTTGGTAGATCATTTTGAATTGGTCATTTTAAAAGTAGCTCGCAAGCAAAAGTGTGGGCACCCCTGGTGTAAAACATTTTTTGCAGTATTTGGGCTTGAAACACAATTTCATGTAAAGCCAAGTATGGCCATGTGTAGTGTTTTCTTTATACCATATAAGCTGCCTACGATGGAGAAGATGGGATATCCCTTGCCGTGGATGACATATTCTAATGAAATTAGACAAATTATTTAAACTGGTTCAATTATTTTAGTAATTGTCTTTTTATTCCAGTGCAATACTTCTTTAACAATCTTTTTTATACATCATTTACATACATACATTATTAATAGTGTTGATGTTCGAATTCGGGTTGTCCCTATATTCGACCAGAATATGGCTGTTCGAATTCGGGTAGACCCGACCCGAAAAACACGGGATTCGACAGCAAAAATTCAGGGGGAAAAAAAAAATTTTTTTTTTTTTAAATTATTTATTTTGTATGTGTTTTTTTATTTTAAACTTGTTCTTTTTTATTTTTTACAGGTTATCCGACAATGACATTATGAATCATAATGTCATTGTGGGATTCCTGGACCATGGGAACTTTGCGATCACAGCTAATTGAAAGCAGGTGCCTTCAATTAGCTGTAACCGCAGGCAATATGAGGGCAATAGAGGTTGAATAGAGATACTATCTCCATTCATACCTCTACTGCTCTGTGATTGGCTGAGAAATAGGAAATCCTGATGACAGCTCAAGCATCATCAGGGTTTCCCTTTCCTCAGCAACTCAGGGAGCAGAGCAATCAGCGGAGCTTTACTATGCTGACAGCTCTGCTCCACTGATCGTTTCTGCAGCCCTAGAGGACTGTGACATGTATTCTGTATGTGTAATACATGCCACAGCTCCTCTAGAGGAAAGGGAAATCCTGATGAAGCTTCAGCTGTCATCAGGGTTTCCTATTTCTCAGCCAATCACAGAGCACTAGGGATGAATGGGCACATGTCTCCCCATTTATCTCTGGTGCTGAATGGCTGAGAAATATAAAACCTCAGCCAGAGCAATAGGGGTGAATGGAGAGGCCTGTCCAAGTTAAATTACACAAACACACACATTATTAAAATAATTTTAAATTAAAGCATTGTCCTATTTTTTACGTATATTTTAACCCTTTCAGGGAATGAGTAAGGGGATTTATGTACCCCTGTACTCATTCCCCAGGGTGGGGCGGTGGAGATCTGAGAGTCTCCTTATTAAAGGGGGCTTCCAGATTCCAAAGTCCTGCTAAAAATGTTTATAAAAGCCCCCATTGTTTTCAATGGAAGCTTTCATAAAAGCCTAAAAACGCTTGAAAAAGCCTCCATTGAGTTCAATGGAAGCGCTTTCCTGCGTTTATCCAGCGTTTTATTTTTTTTAAA
Organism: Pyxicephalus adspersus; assembly: GCF_032062135.1. Taxonomy (NCBI): domain Eukaryota; kingdom Metazoa; phylum Chordata; class Amphibia; order Anura; family Pyxicephalidae; genus Pyxicephalus; species Pyxicephalus adspersus. The sequence continues at coordinate 117,027,532 of NC_092859.1, read as the reverse complement.
TGTTGCAAGCAACGTTTAAGATAACGCTCAAAAACGTGCCTGAAGGAAACGTCCTGGTGTAGATTAGCCCATGAGAATGCATGGGGACTTCAAACATGGGCTTTAAAAGGCCTCAGGTTAAACGCTGGGGAAACAGTCCGTGTAGACTAAAGCTGCATACACAGGTCCAATATTTATCGTTAGAAACGACTGATGAACAACCGATTGGCCAAAAAAAAGTGACCAAGGGCGCCAACGAACAAGGATTGTCGTTGGAAATAAACGACCGCCACGGTTGATCTGATTGGCCGACAATCTTTCACTGTCTATCGTGTGTACAGTATCCTGACGTTCAGTGATTGTACATGTTTCTGCGGTACACTTTCTCCTTTACATGTCCCTCCCTGCATCGTCCAAACGATTGTATCTAGTGTGTGGACACGGTGGATTATATATGAACGATCATATTGTTACAGCATGTACAGAATTGTGCACAATATGATTGTTCAAGTATAATCGTGCATAATCGTTGATCGGTCGTAATCGTTCATTTTCTAACAATAATTATTGGAAGTGTGTACCTAGCTTTAGCCTAAAATTGATTTGACAGGTGCACTTTAATCTTCATGTGAAGTACAGGGGTATGTAATAGTGTTATGTATCTTTTTATAATGTATCCTTTTACAATGTATCTTTTTTTCACAATGTATCTTTTTATGTATCCTTTTATAATGTATCTTTTTACACCTGTTTGGAGGCTGTAGAAGCTCTACACAGTGCTGAAAAAAACCCAAATTTTTCCTCCCATTGAGTTTAATGGTGTTCGAATTCGATGTTCGACGACCCGAATAATTATGCATTATTCGGCCGAATATCAGTCGCATCGAATAGTGACCTATTCAACCAACACTAGTTATTAACTGAGAACATTTATGCTAACTGGATGAACCCAATAACACTTAAAAACAACAAAACTTCAGTACCACAGAATGAGGTTCCACATGCCCCACAATCTGATCTATTTTAAGTCATCATATTCTCAGGGTCTTGCAGCTGTTTGATATTATGTTTGTATTTTTCCTAGAAAGGATATTAGGAAACTTTATAGAGGGACATCAGAGATGGATTGTACAGGAAAACCACCTATAATTCTGGTAATATGCAATTGCATTGTTTCTAATACTTTTTTTGGATATTTCTTTTAATAAATGTCATCAAGAAGATTACAATGAATAGACAAGACAACACATTTAACAATATCCAAACAAATAAACATCACAGAACCGAATGCTCCCCAACCCATTTCCTGTATTAAACTGTACAAGAAAGGCAAACACACCCTATATATATATATATATATATATATATATATATATATATATATAATACAAACAGCCATGCTAGTATAATCATTACATTCTCAAAGCATACCTCAAAGTAGAAAGGTATATAATAAAAGAGGTAAAAGGGAGAATGTAAAATCCCTCATCTGAAGAAATCTGATCTCCTAAGAAACATGGGTCTAAGACAGAAATAACTACTGTATGTTAGTAGAAAGAACCAAGTTGGTTGCGTTGTTTATGTTAATGTTTACCAAAAAATAAATGTGTATAAAGAGGATGGGATTAACGATTAGTATGCAAAGAGAATAGCTAACAAACTTTTTTATAAACAAGTATTTTATATAAATTAAATTAGACCTAGCATGGAGTATTGTGTTATCTTGCATAAATTTTATCACTTCCCAGATAGTGCTTTTTTTTTTGCTTTTTCTCATTTTATCCCACTACTATGTGTAGTTTTATACCACTACTATATGTTTGAGCATCTCCCAGGTTCTGTTCCTGGACAGAGTTGCTGGTTGAAAGATGTAGCACTCCCACAGGAGTGGCTGATTTTTCCCAGGGTTACCTTGGCTATAGCATAAATGAAATTCCAGCTCGCACATCTTAAATTAGAGGTGTTTTTTTGTATACTCAACTGTAGGAGAGAAAGATAAGGCAGTAGGGTGTCTGGCAATTTCAGTCCAAATCTTGCTTGACAGATATTCCACATCACAGATCAGTATCTAACTCCTGATAATCCGATTTGTATTTGTATCATCTCTAGGGAATAGGAGAAATACCTCTTCCTTAGACTGGAGATCCCTTCCAGTATGACAGACCCATGCCAGAGGCTTCTCTCCGGTACATTTGTTCTCTCGCTGCTGGGAGATTATACAAGGCTCATTTTCCCAGAAGCATCATGTACCGGCCTAGCCAGGCCCCAGGGCTATTTTGCCCCGTATGCTTGATTTTAATGTTCCATGATATGTCATTAAATTAGATTTTGGCAAGTTACATATAACTTTTTAAAGTAAGTGTATATATACCTAATACATTCTGGTACCCTAATAACTAATGAGACAACCAAAGGAGCAAAAGTAAAAGAACTTACAATCTAAATGACAAAAAGTTTCTTGCACATTTTTTTCCAAGATAGAAGAACCAGGAACCTAGGCAAATATGCACACATTTCTAAATCAATACTGTTTTTTTACATAAATAGAATTTATACTGGCCAGATTATGCACAATTTATTCACATAAAACTTCAATTCACATTATTCCTGGATCCTGCGTCTGGCCCTACTGCTCGCTCCCACTGTGAATTTGCACAAGAGGTATTCAATTTGAGTGGTATTTGATATTGTCAACAAAGTCTCAAAACATTGTTTCCTAAAGAAGCGGACATATCCGTGAAACGCGTTTAAACTGTTGTACTGTTATGGGACAATGCGAGAACGTTATACTGATATGAGAGTATGCATTGTTTTTGGTTTGTTTTTATATTTTATCCTTTTAAATGTAGAAATAAAAGTTAGGTTTTGTTTGATAAAATGCCTTAAAAAAACAAAAAACCCTATTTTGATGTATGCTGGATAGATTGTCTAATACTATTTTTTATTAAATAATAACATTTCTAAATTGAAAAGGTTTGGAGGCCCCTGAAGTTTACATTTTATGGCAGCCACACCACCCATGCTTGAAAAATGAAACAAAATCCTGTGTTGTTACCTAATATTTACCAGTCCATTCCGTATTTGTCAGTTGTATTCCCCACATGTCATGTATTATATACTATATACTAAATATAAATGACATCTGTCACTCACACTTTGTCACTTTTGTTCCAGGCCGCCAGTATCAGATATTCAGGAAATCAGATTGCTTACTTACTATGGGGTAAGTGATAGAAGGCAGATATATACAGCTTCATGTAGAATTGCAGAATCCCTCCATCTCCTTAGAAGTGGTTGAGCACTTAGAACTTTTTATTAGGATACATATTACGCTGTTGTGCTCAGCCATCGACACACATCCTCCTTGTATTGTGATATTGACTGCAGAGTAGCATTCAGTGCATTTAAAACAGAATTAGAATATTTAAACAATGTGTTCTTCATCTATAAAGAATATACATATTTACCTCTATATGTATTTCGTTCTCATTTGCTTGGGATACAAGACCCATGTCCAATGAGGTGAGATAGTTTCTGCTGTAAGCTAAAAATATACTAAATGGTGAATTCAATCTTAGATATACAACAGGCAATGTTACTTTAAGGGTGAGGTAGAATATTTCTTCCAGTGAGCATGTTATGTCTGTTTATGCCTTTGTTATTGCGTAGCTAGTAGGTAACACCAATTATACATATAAAAAATAATAAACAATAATAATAAAATTTCAGGTTGTAACTTTCACAGTTATACATAAACATGATTTTGTTACCTGTAAACAAGTAGTTGTCAGTGGTGTACCATGTTCATGAAGTGCTATATTCACATCCCAACACAGATGATTCATAAGAGCATTCAGCACTTTGACACATTTTGTAAAATTAGTATTAAAACTGGTCTCAGATGGAGGAGACTAAATAGGGACAAATGTTTTGTTCTAAGAAGAACTAATTTTTATATACAATCAATCTCAGCTGGATGATGCAGTGGGCTGGCCCTTTCTTTGCTAATACGGGGGGGGGGGGGGGGATGAATATGGAAGATGACATACTCCTGATGATTTTATGTTTGTCAGTATTTAATAATTAATTGGAACTAAACAAATTCTTAAGAGCTGATGGCATTTCTTGTGTTGAATGGTGGGGTCGGCACTGATTCCTCAGTGGAAGCCGGAATAAATAAGTACTGTACATGTTGTGTTACCTGTTGTTCATAAGTATATTAGTGATATTTATTGTTTATGTGCTCATAAAAATTAGAGTTGCATTTAGAATAGTATGCCCATGTCTGCCATATGTAATGATCAATCCTTATGTCTTCTCTGTTTGCTTCCAGGATATTTTTTACTGCATATCATGTTCTTCTTGATCAGTTTGATTATAACATTCTGGTTTGTCCTTCCAATAAAAGAGGGAAGAGGAATGCACATTCTGCAAGGGTTTGGTTACACAGTGTAAGAGCTCTGCATGGTTTGTTCTTCTTACCTTATGGCCTTGAGTTATTACATTAAATCACATGTATATATGATACAGGGTAATGCAGTGCCACCGTTTCAGTACCTTCAAGCACTCAGCCTGTGATTTTTTTTATGGCTATAGAAGTTATTAATATTATACAGGATTTATATAGCACCAACATATTATGCAGCGCTGTACATTAAATAGGAGTTGCAAATGACAGACGAATACAGACAGTAGACAGGTAGGCAAAAAGTTGCCTATATCCTAAATATTTTATATTATGTTCCCTGTATAAAGTATCTATTGCATGGCCCTTGGCTGTTAACATGAATTTGCTCATGTATGTTCTCATCATTATCAACACAATCAACCTTCAGAAGGTATCAGAAGGGTTGGATGATGGGAGGTTTTCCACTGCATGCCTTTTTTAACTTGAAATTTTGATTAATTTTACATTAATGGAAGAACACTAATAAAAGCAGATCTGATGTGCATTGGTGACTGTTGACCTTTTGCTACCCAAGGCAAGCATTGAGATATGGTTTAATGGCCATAGTTCTCCATAGGCAACACTCTAAAACAATTTACAGCTCATCAGTTTATAGGTAACCATGAGGGGAGAGGTACAAAATGTTCTGCTCCATGAGGGTCCTGGACTCTCCTTCTGCACAGGGGCCCAACTCAGTTTTTACACTTGGCTACCTCTGCCACTAGTTAACCATAAATACTGGTCTTAGAAAAATTCCTTTTAATAAAGTGTGTGGGGTAATACCTAATATGTGTTTCTCAGCTGTCCTTATGCTCGGGCCACCTAATAATATAATAATAATATACTATATTTGTATATTTATCTGTAATGGTACATAGGATATACAGTGTGTCTTCTTTATGGAGACAATTGAGGTCTATAGGACCCCTTTTACAAAACAAATGACAGTATTTACCAGTTGACATGTTGTTGGGTCAGCCAGGATCCGTAAGCTCTGAATCTGGAAGTGCTCAGGGTTCTAGAAATAACAATCAGTGGCACAAGCATCTAACATACCCCAATTGTAAAATTGGGAGGAAAATAAATCAATGGTTTGCTTTGTTTCTTTAAATGTTTATTTAGCGCCATCTAGTGTTAAATAATCATATTGCTGTAATGGATTCTTGAACAAAGAAACTACTGCACAGCACAGAGGATATGCTGACCTGCAGGTCATTTCTGCTTATATAAAAGGAAATAATTTAATTCAAATATGGCACTTAATATGAATAATGAGTAAATGTTACAAGACATGCAGTGGGGCTATTGAATACATTTTGATAATTGTACTTTGTGTTTGTTAAAAGCCCACCTCTAGGCAAGCAGTTAAATACCCAAATGTACTACATAAAGGCAAGCTCTTTTATGTGCATCATGTATTTTGTCTGTCCAGTTCCGAGATCTGCACAGCTGTACCACATAGCACTGTTGAGCAAGGGAGGGACCTGTTGACTTTTTTTTGCAGCTAAGTAACACTTACAAGTCTCCTCCCCACCCTGTGACTGGTCAATGAATGGAGAAGCAGCAGACGGATGAGTTCATCTCTCTGTTACTCTGATATCTTTTATCAGCAAGCTTCTTGCACTATGGCACAACTGTTTAACCCTTTTCTGCTCCTTCCTCTCATTCTGAACGCTGCTGTACAGGTAAGGCAGGCTTTCTCTGATTACTAAGTTTATGCTTAAGGAAACACATCAAATAATTTATTTATTAATACAGAATTGCATTTTTGTGTTATTTATATCTATGAAGGTCCAATCTTTAATATACAAATTATATTTTACTTGCCACAGGTTAGGAATATTCCTCATGGTAGCTGTGATCCTTGCTCAAGTTGTGGCAGCTCAGTTTTTATTTCTGCAAGACAAAATATCACCAACTGACAAGAGCAAACCACTGGCCATCAATAACAGGTAAGCTTTATTAATGACAGTGCTACATTATTGTTATTTTTAATTTATGGCTTATTTTCTGCTAATGAGCCAAAGAAAGTTTATTCAAACCTGAAGGTTCAGTGAACTTGGCATTGAGGACCCGTTCACACTTCTACTATTTTTGTTTTTGTAGTCATTTCTACAATTGTATTGGGGTTGTGGCATAGATGTTGATGGTTTTTATTAAAATTCTTGAAGGTTTAAGCAATTGCTGGCATGGATAAGGATAGCAGCTGACAAACTGTAATGTTACCTTTTAGATGTCTGTAGTAACCGAATACTATTTTATTACTGTAGGAGGGGATTTCAGAATTTCAGCTACTTCTTCATGTTCTACTCTGCGATTCTTGGTCTGGGCTCATGTTTGCTCAGAGTCATATTCAATGTGTTCCTGGGGAGCTGGCTGCTGGCAAGGATTGACCGGCCACTCTTCCCAAGAGGATTTGAAGGAGCTGATATGGGTGAGTACATGTACATATGTGGTGTATGCAAAAGATTTCTGAACAAATTCAATCTGCTTGTTGTTTAATCATAAAAGTATACAGTAATTTAGCCTGAGTTAATGTTGGTTAAGATGAAAAGAAGATCCTTTAGCATGATCACTTTTTTTTTTAAAAACACAATATCTTATTTAGATTAAAGTTACAGTATATGTGCCATACTATATCTACATGAAAAAAAAAATCAACTATATATTATATATTATAGGGGAAACTTTTTCTTTTTTATAGCTTTTTATTTCTAAAGACAATATGAGAAAGTTTATTTTATAGTTACCTTGCGAGTTTGGGTTACTAGCGGAATATAGATTGTTCAAATTGTAAAGGAAAAGTTCACTTGATTTAGTAGATTAGATGAAACTGATGAAAAGATGAAACTTACAATCATATGCAAAAAAAAAACCTGTTTTTAGATTTCCTTGCATGTTATTGGATATTCTTTGCAAACGATTACAAATTCAATAAGCTATGCTCTTGGTAAGTGAACAGCTTAAATTCCCGTAGGAAATCACCCAAATATAAAATACTTCTGTCCATCCTTGTCATATCCCACCCAATGGAAGGAAGGAGAGATGTAATTTATGAGCAATGTCTAAAAATGAAGACTATATGCCAAAATGGTTATTAGAATACATGCTCTTCAGTCTGATTTATTGTTAGGACATCTTAAAAACCCAGATTGTTTCACTATTCCATGATTGATTTTTGGAAAGTTTAAATAAAAGATAATTGCTTGCATTACCAAGCTTTACCCTTAATAAAAAAAACTTACCATGCATCATTAGCAGGCAGCAGCTATCTCCCTTTTGTTTATTCATTTTTCTTTAGATGGGCTTCTGATTCTGTGATTATGCCAATGTAGATATTTATTGTCCACTAAGATGTATCCTTGGAATGTCACATCAGCACAGATTGGAGGCAGCCCTGCCCAGTCTCTTCTCCATAGCTCTGCACATAAAGAAGCTGCCTTTTTCAGCAACCCTTCATTTAACCAGTTAAAGACTGAATCAAGTGTGGTGTACTTATTTCAGGACAGGAGTTTATGTAAAAGGCCGAATACACTCTAAATCATGTATTACTTTGCAATAAGATGGAGCCTTAGACAAAAATGCAATGTAAATAAAGTGCCTGCTTTAAAAAATATGATACAGTAAAGTATTTGACAATTTACTATATAGAATGTTAAAAGAAGAGAAAACTATTAAATTGTGTTATTTTCCAGGCTATAATACATGGACAGGAATGCTCCAGGTGGATCTTTACCACACTCACCCTGTTGTTCTGTCCTTTTGTCACCATCTCATGCATGAATCAATATCCAGAAGACATCATACAAGTCCAGGTATAGATGGAACGATGTGTTATAGTGCACAAACGGAATGTTTCACCATTTTCTTTTGTTTGCTTTTGTTTCTTTTCACAACATAACAACACTCCATAGCGGAATGCACCAGTTTAATTATGAAAGTTCCTAATTAATCAAGGCTTGCTCCTTGCTTCCATGGTAGTGATATATAATGCTAAGTAAAATACAATGTATGGAAACTAAATGACAGGGTGGTAAGTAAGGGGTGGTAGCTAAGACCATCTTACTCCTACCTATATATATTATTTTAGTCTCTCAGTGCAACTATTTTGGGTTTCTGAATAATGTGGTCAAGCTAATGTAAAATATGCTAATGTTGATAGATGGTAAAGAGTCTTTTACAATTACCAAGGCCTTTAGGAACCCTGACAATTGACAATAGACTTTAATGTGTCATGTTTTGCATGGTTATTCCACAGTGATTTCCACAAGGAAGGCCTAGCCAGTTCTCCCTGGCTTAGGTTTTCCAGTCCACCCTTGTTAGTAGTAGTTAGTCCCTCTTGAATGGAATTGTTCTGTAAATTTGAGGACATTTCACAATGAATCCAAGCTGCTGTGATACATCTGTGACTAACTAAACACAAGAGATACCATCACCTAGATAAATAAGAACCATTGTGGACACATTATTGGTCTGCCAACAGAGAAAGTTGATAGTTTATGATATAGGGAACTTAACTCTTTATTAATTTGTTTTCCCCCAGATGTTCTCCTGGACTGCAAAAACAGACAAATCAGGACCCGGTGGCATTTAGCGTACACCCTTATAAACAACCCTGCACTGATACTAAACAGAAAGAGGAGTTACTGTCATTCTATTTCTGGTCCACAAAGTCCAGATGTTTTACAGAAATTACTGTTCTCAGCTTTACAATGCACTGGCAGAAAATGGATAATACCAGGGAAAGATCTGGAAAATTCGACACCAACAGACCTTACCTTCCAGATGGAAACTGTTCCTAAATAGATGGCATATATGGACTGATTGAGAAATTTTGGAGCTCAAATATGAAAACATCAAACTTGAAATGGGAGTTCAGGCTCAGTAGTCTCTCACCGCTGAACATTTCCTTAAATAAAATAGAACAACTATAATGAAAACAAATGTTGTATAATGGACTATGTAGTTTACACTGTGCCCTTAAATCTTATTATGTCTGCTTCTTTACAGTACATTGGAATTGGTATTTCTTTCTTCCATGTACATGTCAGAATAACAAGGCACAAGCACTTGAGAAACTACAAGCAATGGACAAGTAAGCCAAAGCAGAACACAATTACAGACATTTTTATGTCTTCTGCATGGTCATCTGTAAAATCAGGAGTCACAGAGTTACAGCTGATGGACAAAATGAAGAAAATCGCACTCGGCTTGTCAGAACAAGGATTAGCCCAGCAATTGGCCAATATAGCCAAACCACTCTTGAAATATAGATACAACATATTTGAAAAATAAAATCATATAGAATTCTGTTTACATCAAATACAAGAACTTGTGTAAATATAAAAAGAAATGTTATATTGTAGTGCTAAATAAATATTGGAATATCTAATAATCCAGAGTTTCTTGAAATAACTTTCAGGTCTCCAGGGAATCTTATCTATATCTACTATATCCACTGCTAACAGTACATTAGTGTGGTGGTCAGTTTGAAGAATGCCTCTTGCATTGCTGGCCAGTGGAAATATTGTCACCATTACAGATAACCAAAAAGATCATTGGGGTCAGTGGTAAATGACCTGAAAGCCACAAACTGCTCATTACTCAAGGAACCCTTAGCTGAGAAAAACTGCAATAGTAAATGCAATAGTCATGCCTGACCCCCTTCACAAACAAAGCAACCATTCCATAATGGTATATTACACAAAATAGAATTTTTACAAGGTAGATTTAAGGTAAATATAAATACAACAGACATCTTGCAGATTGTGCGTACAAGTGTATTAGCACCAGGGTATCTGTTGTACAATATTACATATACTTATTATATAAAAGCTGGTGGTATAACCAGACTTCTGGTAACTAAAGTGGCATAGACGGTGTGCTACCATCACTGACATACTTAGTGGTATTCTGCACATGGTTATTTATTGTACGGCCTTCAGTGTGGTTATGCTAACAAAAGAAATTGGATTATACATATAAAAGTATTGCCACATTTTGAACACACAGCAAAATCAATCATTTACCTTTGTAGCTAAAGGCATTGTGGATAAATTAATTTTCAAATTTAACAATTGAGCCAATACAATTAAATAGACTTTTTTTTGGAGAGCAAATCATGGCATTTATCTAGCCCTGGGGAATGTGACCTGTTTAGAATATACTTTACTGAACAGTGCAGTGTGCCCTCCTAAAGTTGCTAGGGGTCTAATGAGCAATGAGCAATTTGTGCCTCTCAGGTCAGTTTAACTGACAACAATGATCTTTTTGAATGTCTGTAAGGGTGACATTCTTCCTACTGACTACCACAATAATATACTGTAAGCTGTGGATATAGTAATTATAGAAGGAGTTCCCTGAAGACCTGAGAGTTATTTCAATGGTTATCCCATGTAAAAACGTCAGAAAACACTGGTCCATTGTCTGGGAACAAATGTGCTTCTAACAAGTGTGCAATACCACGGTGGGTTTAAATATAAAGCCATCATAATAAATGCTGCACTTTTAGTTTCAACTTTTCACTTATTCATTTTCCTTATGTTTTTGCTAAAAGGATTAGTGAAAATGCATTTAACTGCACTGTGTAACTTCCTGGCGCTAAACTTCCTGTACCAAGGATTTTCAATCCTCCAAGGTAGGTTTTATCTGATTGGTGCCTGGAAGAGAGATTTTTATATAAGATGAGTATGAAGGGGAGATGTTTGGAGCCCTCAAAATTACTTTTAAGTTTTCAGGAAACCCGGCTAGAATTATATCCTCATCTCATAATACTTTAGTGTGGTGGTCAGTGGGAAGAATGTCTCTTACATTGCTGGCCAGTGGGAAGAATGTCACCTGTACAGATAGCCAAAATGATCATTGGTGCCAGTTAAACTGACCTGAGAGTCGCAAACTGCTCATTGCTCAAGGATCCCCCAGCAACCTCTGGAGGAATCCTGCTTGAAAACAATGCTTTAAAACTAGAAAAATAAATATTTGTCTGGAGTTTGACCCAAAATAAATTGTGCTATTTGTCTTTGTTTTTGAACAAAAGGGCTGTGTATTTCTGCTAGTAAGAGAGTGAATTACCAAAACAGGGAGCTGGTTACCCAGCCAAGCTATTTGTTTGTTTGCTTTTAATTTATTTTGCATATTTTTGGCTATCTTTGTTTTTCACTGGAAAAAAAGAACTCAGGCAGGAGCCTAACCTTTGTTTTTTTATAATTGCTGCCTCCTTCCTGGATTGTACATTAACCCCATCCCTACCCCCATTCTCAAGCAATCACCCACCACAGATTCACACTAGTCAAATGTGAATCTATATGTGTCTGTAATGTTATAACATTCTTTATTTATACATATTTGTTTTCCAAACATTAATACCATAAAATGTATAAACTTTTACTGTTTCGTTCCTATTACACACTCCAATTTCATAAATACATAACTTCCATCTTGAAAATACTGGTCAACAACTTACAATGACAAAGACAACATAGGAATACACACTAGGGTAAGTAGGGTAGGTTTTTATAAACTTATGAATTAACTTCTTCTATACAATATTCAGCATACTCCTGAGATTTTTGGTATTACTTCCAATTTTCCCATGTAAGTAGGAATTCCAAAAAATATGTAGCATTGTTCCTTCTTCCTCCTTACATCTCCAACATGATTTCAGATTACTGCTTCTCATTTTATGTAAGATTTCAGGGGTTCTATATCATCTAGACCAGCAGTCGCCAACCGGTGGTCCGCAAGAAAATTTTGGTGGTCCGCAGGTCTGGCTGGTGCACCCCCGAGCGGGGTCAGGAGAAGACCCTGCTGGGGGGGCACACCGGCTGTGGACCAGGTCCCCCGTACAAATCCCAGGCTCAGGGAAGTGGGCCGGCTGTGTCCCTGGACACAACTCACCCACCCTCTAATCGCAGGCTCAGATCTGTGATGGGGAAGTGGGCGGGGTTCTGCCATCATGACATCACCATGAGGGAGGTCTCTCCCCCTTTGAGTGACACCCGGCTCTCCGCATATGTGTGGTCAGCAGCCAGTAATTTTAGTGATCCGCGGGGCCTAAAAGGTTGGCGACCACTGATCTAGACAATATTTTATAGCCCAGTTCTTGACTCTTCTATAGGATCCACCAACATTAAATATAGTTTAGAAAGACCTCGTCTTAACTTTCCCACTTCCATACATAACTTCTCGAATCCTGATCGTAGATAGTCACTCATCGGTTTGCAACCCTGGAAAAAATTAGATATCTGTATTGCACTCCAAAAGGGTAGATTAGATGGAAATTCGGGTGAAATAATCCCCCTCGAGGCCCAAGTGTATACATTCCAAGCTCTATACAGTCCAACTTCCCTTAATTTCTTAAACACTAAATCGATCATCCCCGGTGGAAAGACAGGGTTACCTATAATTGGATATGAGGGAGATCTAATTGATGACTTTTTAAAATTCTGTGATTAAGTGATAGAGTTTGTTTGGGGGGGACAGAACAGGAGGTTAGCTCAGGACAGGTTAATCAGCCAATTGGATGGGAGCTCATTCCCCAAACAAGGTAGAAATAGGCTGAATAGGTAGCAAGGTAACATCAAGTGTTCAACCCACATACCCCCACCGTGAATCATCCCCATTTTTTTGTTTTTACATTTATCATTAAACACTGCACACATGCATAGAAATATAAAAAACAAGCATATACATATACAACATACATCACACATTTACAACACAGCATAAAAAAGGGACAAGTCGCCTCTGGATGTGGGGTGGCTTTTTCTCCTAAAGCGCCGCAACGTCACGTCAAAGCGGTTGTCATATGCTAAAGAAAGCACTTAAAACAATAGTAAAAAAAATAGTAATAAAAAAATTATTAATGCTTCACATTCATCAAAATTCTTAATATTGAAATATATATTTATTCACATATATCACAAATATTATTATATACATTGTACATTTTATATTATTAGTAATGATTATACATAAAACAACAGGCACAGAGAGGCAGAGTGTGACTATTTCCCTGAATTATTATGACTATATGATAAAATGAAACAAAACATAAAGTCTAATTCACATATAAATATTAGAATTGGTAATTTCATATTTTATTATAAACATATTGTATTAAAATGAGAGTATAGTAAAAGAAGCCCACTTGCCGTGCCATTGCTTTCACACAATGCCGTGACTCGGATTCGAACCGAGGTTGCTGCGGCCACAACGCAGAGTACTAACCACTATACGATCACGGCGAGCTACTTGGGCTTGTGATGGGTTGTCTCGCAGAAGTCATATTCATTTACACCCCCTCCGTGACGTCACCGACCTTACTTTATCTGGCATTTCTAGTGTTCAATTCATACAATAGCTGGAATACATGAATCTGTCAGCACTGAAAGCCAGATCCTCACTTCATAACCACATTCAAAACTCAGCTTAACAAATAAACGTTCAAAAATAACACACAATCACTCTATATTGTATACTGTAATCGTGTATGAAATTTTTTTACAATGACTAGACATTGTTTTGCTTAATAATGCAATTACCAAACACCATGAAAGAATACAGGAATTTCTATATATAAACACATACATACATACACACTCAAAAAATTTATTAGAATTCATAAAAATTTCCAAAGATGCTTAATATCAAATTTATTCGAAAAAACATATGAGCCCACATGCCGTGCCATTGCTTTTCCGCAATGCCGTGACTCGGATTCGAACCGAGGTTGCTGCGGCCACAACGCAGAGTACTAACCACTATACGATCACGGCGAGCTACTCGGGCTGCTGATGTTTCAGCTTGTCTTTTGCTTTCTTCAGAGCGAGAGCTGTGACGTAATATACAATCATACCACGCATGTGCAGTTCTATTTTTTTTTTTTTAAGGCTTTCTATGTTCAGCTTGTACACCATTGAACTCACATGTGTAAGGACTGCTTTGTGATTAGGTTTACAAGTGTGCACAGAGCTCTCCATGCCTGCATTCCCCCACCTAATTGCAGCAAATAACCCTTTTAGTGTGTGAAGCTTTTATTGCCTTTTTTTTAGCTTATTCTAATAATTAACCTATTCAAGTCAGTAGATGTTATAATTAAAAATCTTCCTTCTGTGTGCACCATTTAACCCTTTCCTTCCACTGGGTGCTCACACTTCTATACTGTTGTCCTCATTAACCCTTTCTCTCTGTTGGCTGCACACCTTGTCAATTATGTTTGCCTTAATAACACTTATTCACAGGGGTATTCACTAACTAATCCCATCAATTTACTAAATACTCCCATTAACCCTTTATCCCAGCTGTACTCTATTATAAGCCTTTCATCCCCCCTGTATATTAGTAATGGGTTTAACCCTTTCACCACTATCAGCATCAACCCATACAGTTCAGAAAAGCACAAATTGCAGGTTTGCAGCTCTTTTAAAAATGTGTAATTTAAGAAATTTTTTCAAAAGTCATTTTTTTGCGTTGCTCATGGCCCTATGTAGTAGGCAATATAGACAAAGTTTGATATGTGTTCTATGTATAAAGGAAAAATACACTTACATTTTAGTGGATCATACTGTCTGGTCTGGTGGTGGTGATGCTGGGAGAGCCATAGAGTGACTTCCCAATGTGAACAAAGTTGTTTTGACTGTGGACTTGCATCTGAGACGCAAAAAAACAAAATTAAGCAGCAGAAATTAAAGCAGAAATAAACACAAAACTAACCCAAAACATTTCTTCCATCGGGCCCAGTGTCGTCCTGGTATCCGCCTTCAGCGTGGCACAGAGGGAACACCAGGCACCACCATCTTCTCCTCTCTTCTTCCGCGTTCTTGTTCCTACGTCACCCAATCTCGCGCTGTGCATGCGTAAGATCTGCAATTTTCCCTATTGATGAAAGGGCTCCTTCTGTGCATGCGGGAGATGTTTGGACATGCGCAGAAGGAGCAGCCAAGGGCCTCCCGGGATGTGTGACGTAGGTATCCAGGGAACCTCTGCGCTCCCATTCATTCTTGATCGCCTGTGGTCAGTCCTGAGTGACTAATACTTTTGCATGCAATAGTTTCATACTTTGTAATAGAGGCGTTTATAAGCTGGAAGCTGAGCTGCCTATTTGGTGATGGTGACTTTATCCAATCTTAGGCAGAAAATGAGAGTGAACAGACTGGTCAATAGAATTTAAATATCTACAATACCATTAGCCTATTAATAAAGTGTCACAACAAACCTGACTCATGGTATATATATTTTCATGTCATGTCATGTAAAAATGTATATTAGCATAAAAAACACAAGCTGAAAATTTTCCTACACTCCAAATGAGTCCTCTCTACTAGGATTTCTCTGTGTCACTAACTATGAAAGTTAGGGAAAGTCCCAGGAAAATCCCTAACTGTGCTTCCAGCTGTGATTAAGATATATATATATATATATATATATATATATATATATGGAGTAGTATATCCACTGTGGGCCACAATCTCAGCATAATATTAATACTGGATGGGGAGACAGAGGTGCTTCAGACCCCTAGCCCAGTCCTTCACTGTTATTTATATTTTTTGCTTCCTGTTATAAAATATCGGCTTTGTATAGAACAGAACATTCTCAGAGAGTGAATTTCAACCAAGTTCCACCCTGAGGGTCAAAAACCTTAAATGTATAGTTTAATGTTTGTATACTATGGTATAATTTGTATTTTTACAATTACAGCCTTAGAGTTTCAGACTACCTTTTTTTATTTTGTGAAAGTATTTTTTCCAGATTTGGATTTGAATTCCTTAGTATGTCGAGAACAATTAGTATAGTTCAGTGATGTTAGCTCCAGAAGACCTTTACATGGGATGATGGTACAGTCAAAAGAGTAATTTTTACTCCAACTTAGTGTCCTTTAGATTTTTTAGCCCATCCTATGTGTACCCATAGAAGAGAAAAAATAGGTTATTTTGACCATATGGATAATATTTCTGAACAGGCCTGCATAAGATTAGCATTACCCAGAAGAACCGGGACTGTCCCATTCTGTACTTTGCACTCTTCTATAATACATCTCGATTGCTTGTACATATATAAATTTTTTAATTTATCTTAGTTTTCCTATTGTTACATAGTGATATTGATATGAATGAAGACAAAGGTAAGACACCCTTCCACTTACTTTTCAAAGTAATCCTATCACTATACTTTACATAGTCAAGCTATACATAAAAAATAAGACAGTATATACTTACCTCTCCTGCTGCTCATACACTATGAAAGGGTGGCAATCCTGAAAGTGTGTTATCTGATGGCAGATTCATTTAGTTCATAAATCTGGTTTACCAGTCCTAAAATTTGGCAAAAACCTGTTGCCAGTATATGACTCACATTTATACTTAGCAATATCATATCCTTGTAGATGTCACACCCATACATAATAATGATTTCCCAACCCAAAGTTTAGCAATAGACTGTTTCTGGAATTACCACTCTCCCCAATTCTGACTCAACAACGTAACATGCTATATTCCTGAACTATTCCTGACTGAGCAGTCACCATGTAAATAGCATTGTCCACCATCCACATGACCAGGATCATTCTTAGTAGTGTTGTGTACTTGGAAATATCCCTCCTTCTCCTCCCTGACCCAGCAAAGACTAATTTCTGGGGACGCTGATCACATAGTTGCATAACTATAGAATTAATAGCCCACATGGGTGCTATGGAGCATAGTGTGGGAGGAGGCCTGAGGCACAAGGGTTGATTTACTAAAGGAATATAGACTGTTCACTTAGCCTGCGATGGGAGAGTGGGCGGGTTGTGTTCAGAGACACAATCCGCCCACCACCCGAGCCTGCGATCCTTACGGGAGACAAAGTTTGCGGCTTCCTTGTCCTGACCGCGCTGGGGGACACACCGGCCAGAGCCGCAGACCACTAGCAGACTACTTTTCCTATACAATTGTTTTTTCTTATATAAGTTTCCCTAGTCAAACCTCCTAGGTGTACCCACCAATGAAAGCTGACGTGCATACAAAAGACACGTGAACAAACTTCACAAGTAGAAACAATGTCCACCAATCAAGCTGTTTTAAGAGCATTTGACGTGTAGGTAGAGTCATAGCAAAAGCACACAGATCACGAACAGTCAGTCATAGCAGGCAATCAGTAGTCAGCACAGACAGCAACTAGATAAACAGAATACAGAAGATAAGCAAGGGCCAAAAAGAAGATAATAAATGTAACTGCAGAACAATGATTACAGAAGAACAAAAAACAGTCAATGTCCATGGTCCATATGTGTAGCACATACATGCCACCTAGGGACATCTTCATTGGATTTCTAAAATATTCCTCTAGAACAGGGGTCAGCAACCTTTACTATCAAAACAGCCATTTCACTCCCTCTTCCAGTAAAGAAAATAGTTGGAGCCGCAAAACATAACACAGTTTATAATCTGTGAAATAAAACAATGGTTTTGATTGAATGCACAAATAATGTGGAGCTTTACTTAAGTGGGATAGTTCATCCTATTTTATTATCAATTATTTTATTTAAATTCACTGTGATCATATTCAAATTAATCCAATTCATATGATAATATACCTATTTAATAAAATGTATGTTTATCATGATTCATTATCCCAAGATCAATGCATAAAACCGGGGAACAAATTTTTTGTTGAGTTCTATCTTACACTTGTTTTTTACTCATTTTTGTGTGGTGAATCCAGAAATGACCCCAGTTTTTTGCTAACAGATCCAGTTTTTACAATACAGTGTACAGTCCATTTTTGTCAAAAAACATACAAATTTTACATACAATGAAGAAATAAAGAAATATTAACTTGAATGTACTGTTTATTTAAATTCATTTTGTTCATACAAAGGATTTTTTGTTACTCTATTTTTTTTACAGTAAAACATTTTAAATTAATCGGGTAAGCGGTTAAGGTAAATCTTTACGTTTATAGCTTTTCCTGGAGCGTTCAGCGTTAGGACAATCGCGCCGGATGCTCCAACAATAGTCAGCCATCATATGTACATCCCATCTACCCTGATACTGTCCTTCCATCTTGGTGGAATCGTTCACCTTGCTCATCACTGACCACACCAAGGTTTTCTAGGAAGTTAGAAAGATGGCTATGCAGAAAATATACCTTGATGCTCATATTGCAACCAAGCATTTTGTAGTTCTCCAAGAGTTTCTGGACAATTTCTGTGTAATTATTTGCTCGTGTGTTTCCAAGAAAGTCCTTGACAATGGCTTTGAATGATAACCAAGCATTCCTTTTGACTTCTGACATTGTCCTGATGAAATGTTCATCTTTGATGAGCTAAAGAATTTGTGGACCATCAAACACTCTGACCTTTATTTTTTCAAATGACAGGCTAGGAAATGCCAAATTGAGGTATTTGAAACAGTCTCCTTCAGTTGGCAAAGCTTTAACGAACTGCTTCATCAGACCCAGTTTCATGTGCAAATGCGGGAATATGTTATTCCTTCTATCAACAAGTGGCTCATGTAGAATGTTTGGATCACCTGGTTTTAGGGCAGATCCTAGAGGCCAATTCCTTTCCACCCAATGCCTCTCACAAGCTCTGCTGTCCCACATGCACAGATAACAGGGATACTTGGTGTATTTGCTTTGGTGACCAAGAAGGAAGCGTACCATTTTAAGGTCAACATAGATCACCTTTTTGTGTTGGTGATATTGAAACAATTTAATGACTCTCTTTATGTTTGCATATTCTTCACAAAGAGAAACTGAATGGCCAATTGGGACTAACACTAATATTTTGCCAGTGTGAAGGAGGACACATTTTAAGCTCTGCTTGAGCTATCGATGAATAGTCGCCATTCAGTTGAGTTAAACAATGGAATTCCTAATTCCTCCATTAAACTTGGTATGTTACGGCAATACACAAAGCCACTGTCAGTTCTAAAGTACTGCAGAAATGCAATTCCTCTGAATTGAAGTATGATACCTTCTTTCCTTTTTTAAGTAAGTTTTTCTCACAATGCTATGAGTTCTGAAGCCTTCTTCGATAGTCCCAAATCAAGTCCAAAATCACTCAACTCATGCTGATCAAATCCCCTACGAACAGAGACCTCTTCAATTTCAAACTCTTCATCATTGTTGTCACCTAGTTCATCACCATAATAATGTTCTTCAAGAAAGGGTAGTGTAATGAAAACCGGCATTGGGATTTCATCTGAATGAGCCACTGGGCGTAAAGCCGATGGTAGACTAGGATACTCTATGTTACATTTATTTTTCTTGTTATATCCTATACAAAAGTAACAGTCACTGAAATGATCTCCGGGCTCTTGCCAAACCATAGGTATACCAAATGGCATCTTATCATGTGTTCGCTTTGTCCACATCTGTAAACCCTCCAAACACTGTTTGCACACCTTATGAGGGGCCCAAGACTTATCTTGATCCCCAAGTTTAATTATGCCAAATAGGCTTGCTCTACAAACGTGCTGATGTTCGCCCTTTGACTGGGAGTGATGAAACTGCCACAGATATAACAAAATGAATCAGAGTTGTTTTGGCACTTGCGATGAGAAACAGCAGAACCAGATATGATCTGAAAGAAAGGAAATACGTGTGTAAGTAGAAAAGTAAATTTTGCTTGTTCACTATGTAGAGCAGCGCACAACCTCTGACCACACTGTCTTGCGTATAAATGAATAGCCTATACAAATCCACGCTACAGTAATCACATTAATATAGGCTGTAGAGAAAAAACATGACGTGATAGAATAAAACTAACTGCACTTTCAGAATCAGCATACCTATTTTAGTGTGAAAAGGCTTAAAAACTGAAGTCAACAAAAAATTTGTTAAAAATTGTTCCCCAGTGTATTTTTGTCAGATGATTGATATATGATTAGTTGATATATAAATGAAAAATCTATAATGGCAAATTTAAAAAAAAAATTAAATTCATGAGGATATAAAATCAAATTCAGATAATAAGTAATTAAATTGGAGTGCATGATCAAATACCTCTATACCTAAATACATTCAAAAAATCAATTAATGCATTATGATGTTGAAAACCTTCTTTAAAAATGTTTGTTCCCATCATGAGCTCCTGGCTCTCCGTAAGTTTAAGAGCCGTGCATCTTCACTCAATGAGCAGATGTCCCTGAATTAATCTAGTCCCGTGTCCCACATGGCACTATGATGTGCCTTGATGTTTGTTTCCGGGTAAGCACCTGGGAACACGTGGGACACGGGACTCCTATGAGCAAGGGACTCTCGAGAGTCCTGCGCTGATGGCTCCACCTTCCACCAGGGATGCCCCGGAAGGAAAATCCCACTCCTCCATATGCAAGAGTGTCCCCTTCCTCGGCGGAAGTGTCAATGCTGGCCACGGTAAATACCTGGTATTCTTTTTTCTTCTTTTGTCAAGGGCAAAAGGGAGCCACAACAAGGAGGCTGAAGAGCCACATGTGGCACTGGAGCTGTGAGTTGATGACCCCTGTTCTAGAATAAGCTTATGTATGGCCTAAATCCTGCTAAAAAAATTCCAATGTCACAGCTAGGCATACTTAAATAAAGATGATGGTTTATTAATATTCCCAAACGTTTTCACCTATCAAATATTTTAAAAATTAGACAGAATCTACATTTAGTAGTTTAAATGTATGTCAACACTGTATTAAATGCTTTAAGTAGTATACAAACATAACATTATGAGATATTTTATAAACATATTTGATGTATACATAGTGTAACTATTGTTGTGCTCATTTACTATTTGTTGCATGAAATAAATCCACATACAACATAAGTAGATTGCCATTTTACAATCTGGGAAAAAATTTATGATGCTTGTCATAGTGATGCATAGACCTTGAAAAATAGTGTTTGCATTCCGATAATGTAAAATAAACTTTCGTGTAGCATAACTAGTTATCATTTCATGACTATATGAAGTCAGCATAACCACAATCTTATTTTGCTTCTTATCCATTTGCAAATTTTATCAGCAGGTCAAATTCCCTTCTCTCTACTTTTGTAATAACTGCTGGAGTAGTGATAAGGAAACATACTTTTCACAGCAAGAAGAAACACACAATATGAATTTTTCTGACAGCTCTTAGCAGGGGGATGAGTGAATCAGAGTTTCATTTTTTAAAGGCTGGATTTTCAGTTGACCATTTTTGTGCACTGGATTAATGCAGTCATGTTACCCAGTTTGTTTTACTCAACATTGTGCTTCGGATTAAGAGAGCTCACTTAAATAACACAAACTAAAACTATGTATTTTGTTTTTTCAACAAAGTGCACTATTTTACAAGGTAATGCATTACTAGTTGTGATGTACTTCAAGCCATGTATAATAATGTGTTGAGATGCTGTTACCACTCCGCCTGCAGATCCTTTGTTCAGCATCCCCTGCCTCCCTTTAGTCATGATGTTTCCATCTTTCCCGGTATCCCTGGCACCACAGAAACTGAAGCTGTGCACAACTAAAAGGGATTTTGGAGTTTACTGCAGCAGACCGAGCAGATTGTTTTCTAATTCCATTCCTGTCCTGTCATTGGCTGCTAGGCCTATTTAAACCTTACTAGTTCCATGCTTAGGTTGGGGGATCCACAGTGTATTTTCTACTAATCTGCCAGCTTGCCCTCAATTCCGCTTTTCTTTTTGACCTTGGCTCTGCCTGTGATCTCCCTGTCATCTGATCCCTGTCACCCCTGAGTGGGGAGAGCCTGGAGGCCATGAACCAGTGACCCCCTTGCAGCAAAGTAGTCCAGTGGCAACTACGGTCACTGGCCCCCCACTACTTGCAGCATCTACCATGTCACCTCTCATGTCAGGCAACCTGTAACAGATGCTTTAGGAATTGCATTGTCTCTCGCTGATCTTGGGCAACCCGAAGTTTCCTCCTGGACTTTCCGACCTGATATTTCGTTCTTGGTATAGACTTGGAGTTTACAGAGCTATACACTTCCTCCACAGTGGGGAATGGGCCCACTTACTGACCTTGTAATCAGATAATGAGCTGCTTCATTGTCCCCCTGGAAGCATATACAACTCTTTTATGTGTTGCGGTCCCTTCCGAGGGCTTGTTCATTCGCCCAGTCCTTATTGCCCATTTAGTCTTTGTGTATTTCTGAATGCTCCCAAAGGGGCACACTTTCATTTGCATACCCGACGTTGCTAACCATAGATGCCCCTGAATCCCCCCATTTGTGTCTAAGTGGGAGGCTGAACTAAACATGCGCTTCTCAGACAAACAAAAAGACATGATGCTGCACTTTTGTCATAAGGCATCTAAATGTAATAGATTTCAGGAGACTAACTACAACCTGGCTACCTGCTGGTACAGGACACCTGATCGGCTTGCCAAGCTCTTTCCACATATTGACAGCATTTGCTGGAGATGTGGTATAGCTCAGGGCACGCTGCTGCATATTTTTTGGGAGTGACCCAAATTGCAAATTTATTTATTGAAATTATCCTTAAACTTACAGATGTTGATATCAAAGCCAAACCAGCCCTGGCACTTCTTCATGTCTCTGACTTCTCGCGCAAGTTGTACAAGAATTCCCTTTTGAGACGTCTATTAACGTCTATTGAACGGTACTAAAGCGTGTATACCTGCTTGCTGGAAGAGCACCTCTCCCCCGACTGTACGTCACTGCTTGAGAAGAGTAACTGATATCTATCATATGGAAGATATGATATCCACTGATTCCAAGAGAGCGGACAAATTTGTCCAGACTTGGTACCACGGGATACATTTCTCTACATCAGTGGAATATAATGAACTGTTGCAGCCCCCTCAGCCCGCTTCACTACATACCTCTGCTAGCTAAATGTTATACTTTTGGTGGGTAATGTATTGAATGTGAGTAGATTTATGTAACTGATTGGATTTGTCTCCCCCCCCCCCCCCTTTCTATATATGCCCTTCCTTTGTTTTACAAAAAAAGAAAAATGAAAATACTCAGGTTCCATTTGGTTATACACGATCCTGTTTATGGTTTTTTTATTGCACTTTACATGTATTTTTGGTTGTATAACTTTGACCCATACTATACGATTGTTTTAATTTTTGTATGAGCATTGATGTTTTTTCACAATAAAAATTATTTGGAAAAAAAAGAATTGTATTGTCTAACTCAAATAACGTGTTAATTAATACATATTGCCTTAACATAAATATTACTTACATACATTACATTAGAAAGGAGGTAACTATTACAACCAAACTATCAATTATATAAACATTACCACAGCATATTGATAAAATGAGTTTCATCCCAGAAAATTTGGCAACTTTTAGTTTTTATGGAATAAAGGGTGCTTCATGTACACTCGCTGTGGGGTGTGGTGTTCTGCAATGTAGATGTAGTTCCGTTTTATGTTGTTATAATTGAAAATTAATGAAATGCATCATACTAGGGCTTGGCTTGTTGCTGCACCAGAGTTGCCATTAATTAATGGACAGTCTGTAAAAAAAAGAGAAAAAAAGAGGCATTTTTTTCCCATCTGAAGTAGTCTGCAGGACCAAGTATTTGTAAAAAAAAAAAAATGATTTATTTGGCCAAACTAGATCTGCGCATCAGAAATTCTGGAATCAGATGCTTGGCTGAGCTAGGGAAGAGTAGTATTTACAAACTGTCCGTGTGTATATTTAATGCCATGCAGGATGCTAAGACCCAGCTAAAGGACAAAATAAATGAGAAAATAAAGGAAGGAGGACATATTTATATGGCAATGAAGTTAGCATCAGAATATCACTCATTAGAATCCTGATCCTTGTGTATATACAGTATATACATTTATTTCAAGAAGAAACTTTAATTAATTTACAAATTCTACTGCAGAAAAATCAATCGCATTGCTCCAGGCTGGGGAGAAAATTGTAGCTACAAATAAAACAAATATAGATATTATATAAAACATATATAACATGTTTGTAGGATGTGTTTAGGGTGTAAGATGTGTAAGATGAAGTTTTTTGTTTTTTTTTATTTGCAAAATAATGTTATTAAAACCAGACCTAAATCTAAATAAAAAAAGGAAGTAATAAAAAGTGTGTAGCCTCCTTTCTTTTGACATATCAGGCCCCCACCTGCCTTCAACGGTGGCAAGGGCCATTCTTGGGGAAGAAGGCCTCATCCGCACAATGTGACCCCAATGTTGTGTGAATCTGTGCGCAGGGAGCTACCAGTACAGGATGAATCTTTGTGGGATTTCACATGTGCTAAACTGTCAGAGAGGTGTCTATGCTAGGAAAAGGCACTGCGCATGTGCCAAGCTGTTAAGGAAAAAGCCATTTCCCCAGCACAGAGATTTCCCTGACAGTTTGGCACATGTGTAGTGCCTTTTCAATGCCATTTTAGGCAGGATCTCAGCCCAGCAGAAGCTTAGCATCTTCAGACACAGGGCCTGATTTATTAAAGCTCTCCAAGGCTGGAGAAGATACATTTTCATCAGTGATCCTGCGTGATCCAGCAAACACGGAATGGATCTGGTCCAGGATTAAAAACATTTGCTAACAAATGGCAAATGACTTATTTCAACTCCTGGATAGAAGCACAACTTTTTTTTCCAAATATTCTATAAATAATCTAGTACAATAAACCGCAATGAAAGCAGAAAGCACTGATGATGATGATTATGCTGATCATATCAGATGATGCAGATGATAACGGTGATGATAATGAGAACTGCTTTACTTTACAACTCTACACAGTACACTGGGGCCCCTGCTTGAGACAGACCCTGCCAGCAGTAAGTTCTTAATATCCTGCAAATACAAAAACACTAAAATACCCAGCACTAGAAGTTTGTTTAAAACTTAATGTTATTTTTTTCTGAATGACTGAACAAAACTGAATGACTGGTATTATGGTCCAATCTTACTTTAACATGAATCAACACTAGTTGTTAATCAACTAGTAACTCAAGCTGAAAGTCTGCAAATGTGATCAGATCCACTGTAATTGTTTGCACCCTGAACAATTCAATGGATACATAAAATAGGTTAACCTAAGACTTTCTGGTATCCATATTGTTTGTCCACATTATAATACAAAAAGCTATAATTGAGAAAAAAATACCTTTAGTAATCCTTTAGGGGGTTACCAAACATGGAAGAGTTAACCGTGTTTGAACATTTTATGCCAATAAAAAGGCATATAACAGTTTTGCCTATAAACCAATAAAGCCCATACATGCTTTGAAAAGGTAAAAAAAATAATCACAAACCACCAGTTAGGGCTTGAAGCTTATGCTTGCTTCAAATATCACAAGAATTAAGGGTGATCTGGAAACTAAGCACTGAGAAGAAACACATGACTTTCAAATATGACTAGAGTCAAGATAGTCCTAACCAGAGCAGCAAATATACTAAAATTGCTCTGCATTTTCAAAATCACATCCAGAGCATCTATGTAGATATACTAATGTATTGTTACACAAAGCAAAGGTATCTGCTCTCATCGCTCTTGTTTGCTTTAACCATGGAGCGTAGTGCCAGCGCACCAGATATTCAGGGCATTTTAGTGGCAGTGCATCACAATAAATAAAAAGTATGTTTGCGGATTATGTCTTTCTCTGTTTATCCAAACTTCTAGTATCCTTACCCAACTTTGTCTGCCTTTTACGGCACCTTCAATTATTCTCTGGTCTGCAGCAATAGCAAATTCAAGGCACATGACATCTCCTTGTGCCCTGAAGTTGTGTTCGCTATCCAAGTGTCATTCCACTTTTAGTGGGGGATGCACCGATTTCATTATTTAGGGGTATATATTTCACCCTCCTATGATCAGCTGTACTCTGCCAACATCCCAGGGCTGGTACACCATCTAAGCTTCTTGTTGGAATCTTGGAAGATATATTAGATATTATGGTTGGCAGAATGCCCCTTTCGAGAGATGACAGTATTTACAGATAAGACACTATATGCAATCAAAAGTGGATCGTTGTCAGTCTTTGAATACATTTGCTATCGAGACCCACAAGAGAAAGGGGTGATCTCTACTTTGTATAATTCTTTGGTGAGAAGTCATTCTCCTACCCTGCTATTGTATATACGTTGTTGGGAGGAGGACTTGGGTTTGGCATGGGAGAACTGGGAACAGATGTGGAATACGTAAGCACATTGCAGCATCAATGCCTCTGCAGTTGAGACAAATTACAAATGACTGATGCGGTGGTACATGGTGCCCACTCATAGCCTACTTGGCAAAATTTGAACTGAATATCTCAAACACATGCTTTCGTGGTTGCACAGCCATGGGCACCTTGTACCACATCTAGTGGGAGTGCCCTAAGAATTGGAGGTATTGGATCTCGGTGTAATAAACTGCATACACGCTAATAGGTCACTCCTTCCCCAAGCGCTTAGCAAAGGCTCTACTAAGTCAAAAACCTTCTATATGCACCAATATCAAATTTAGGCTTCTAACCTATTTGTTCACAGTTGCTAAATGGTTTTAGCCAAGGCCTGGTGGTCCTTTACGGCCACAGTGACCCAAGGTAAGCACAAAAATGTTCACTTTTGCTCTTGATGTCTACCATAGCTACAAGGCAACTATAAACACTTATGTCACCAACAGTGGTTTTATGACCTACTTTTCCACCCCTCCTCTGTTCCACCTAGTCTGTGTACTCCTGTCATTCTCCTCTAGCTCTTCTTTGTATGGAGCCTCTTTCTGTCAGTGTCACTATTGCCCTTCTTTAGGCTCTTCCAATTTAATATCCTTATTAATATGGTTGGTACCCATGTCATGAGAAGCTTAGCACTCTACTCTCCTTTTGTGTTGTTAAACAGCCTCTGCATGATCCTCGCTGTTCTGTATATTCACTGTATATATAATTACTATTGATTTAAGACGTTTTTTTTTAATTTTCTTTACTATGCCAATAAAAATTTATTGAAAACAAAAATGTATTGTTACATTTTCTTTTTCATTTGAGGATAATTCTATGAAAAAAATGGTAATTCCGATGATACATAAAAAGAAGAAAAACACTGGATCTAAAACAGAAAACACGGGAAAGCACATAATATATTTAAAAGCTACATGCACCTAAATGTTATTTAGCAAACATGTGAGTTTATTTTGCTTGTTAAACCCCCTACTGTTCAAGACTGTAGGCACCGGTGGACTCATTTAAACTCTTGTGTTTGAAAACCACTGGATGTGCCCCCCAGTGGGGCCAGGAGAAGGACCCAGCTGGGAAAGCGCACCGGCCAGAGCAGCTGATCATGTGGTGGGCATGTTGTTTCTCAGACCTGCGATGGGAGAGTGGACGGGTTCTGGCATCATGACGTCACTCTGGGGGAAGTTTCTTCTCCTTCGAGTGACACATGACTCCCTGCACATGGCCAGTCCAGAGTTCTTGAAATTAGTGGTTCGTGATGACCAAAAGATTGGCGTCCACTGATGTTTCAACCACTGGTTGTTGTTTCAACCATGGTTCAACTTTAACCGATTTCAACCTCTGTGTCATGCGCTTGAGAGCGCATTGTATTTAAGTCAAGCCCCTCAAGGGCAACAGCTGCAATTCACTACAACCGCACTGCAACTTCAACTGCCAGCAACCATTGCTCCCATTCAGTTGAAACCACAGGCCTGAAAATAGCTTTAGCTTTCTTCCAGAGCACATTCTTCCGGATTCACAAATTCCAAGGTTTTCTATTGTAAATCTCTACCTCTTTCTGCTTTTGCTTTTCTATTGGCTGTTTGGGCCACCCAAAATGTTTTCTGGCTATTAGGAAAGCACATGTTCCAAAAAGTGGCAGGCTATATGATGGTGTTTTTTTTTTTTAGTATAAGCACTGCAATTTGTTGCTCCTGTGTATGCTGAAGTGAAGCTTCACGTGCAAATACGTGAAGCTACCATCTTCTAGACATGTTTCAGGTTTCCCAAACACAATCAAGACACAAATATTCATTAGGCTTGATATAATTTTTTGCTATGTTGCATAGCTAGTGTTATTTGTACCACCAACTGGAATTAGTAGATGTATTATATCTTTGAATAGCTAAATCAATACTTAGTAGCTAAAGGTTACAACACAATTATGATTTGCATATGTTAATAAACATACCTTTTATCTTTCATTTTATTGGAAGCAATTACTCGGAGCAGAAAATAAGTCCAAGGATCACAAGGGGTGTGCGTTTTTACAATACCCTGGCATAGCTAGAATAAGATAGTCAAGAACGATTTATCTGAAATAAGGAGCATACTTTATTGGTAAATGTGTGTATAATGTGTTAACCTCAGAATATCATTGATAAAGTCTAGTAATCGTCAGAATTTATAGACGTCTAAACGATTGAAAGCTTGTGTAAGATTTAGTTAATGCCATTTTCAGGTGACAGCACAATCTGCCTGGGTATGCTGATCACTTCTTAAGAATAAGTTACTCTACTTTTAAGCAGTAAACCATTACATGGTTGGAATCGCTGAGCTGACGTAGCTTTGGACTTTGCTGCTGTTCCTTGCCGCTGAATCTGATATTATCCTTCAAGACATGAACAACTGAAAATACTTCATATCTTCTAAAAAGTTGGAGAACCAAAAGAGGAACAAACAGCAATACAAGTAAGATCCTTACTTTAATGTGCACTAATACAAGCCTGACACTATAGTCTTATGTTTAGGAGGACTTATAGAAAGGGAAGTCTGCTATTGATGACTTTTTTCTAAAAAGTTTGACTAGCTATTCTTCTGCTACTTTGATGTTTTTTCTATTATTATTCAACTAAGGTTTCATGTGGATGAAAATCCTTGTTAAACAATGCACTTGTTAAACAATCCATTCAAACCCATGCTACTGCATTCAAATGCAGAATTAATTATTTGTCTAAAAAAGATAATATTTGGCCTGCCATGCCCACAGTTTAAAAGTATTTTAATAGAACATGTTACATAAAACAAAGCAGCTTAAATGCAGCTCCTATCTTATTTTTAGTTTATTTTTTTCAGATTTGTGTTTGCTCCCAAAAACACGGGAAAGTAATAACCGTTACATTGAGTTCTTAGACATAAAATATTACATGCAAGAATGTTATACACAAATTGGATTTATAGGCACATTTGCTATACAACAACTGTTTAATTGCAAGCAACCCTTTTCTTTTATTAGCTTTAGGGTGACATTTTTTAGCTTTTAATGTGACTTGGGAATAACCATGTAAAAATTTCTTCATGACTTCAAAAAAACATGAGATGAATGTTGGAAACATCGTTTAACTTTTTTCACTCAGTCTAGACCTTCCATAAAAACTTGGTTGTGTTTAGGTCTAGTGACTGGGAGAACAATGCAATGTTTGATTTATTCCTAGCATTAATAAAATCATTCTTAAATGTGTCTAGTGCTGTATGTTTCTAGGCCATAATAATGTCTTGGGATGGAGTAATATCTTAAACATACCATTGCCATTAAACAACAATGCAATGCAAATAATTGAAGGAAAGACCAATTATGACCACCCATACCTTTGTAGATCTCCCGCCATGTTTGTTAGTTGGCAAACCATCATTGTAGTTTGATGGCATCCTTCGGCATTTATAAACTGTAAATCTATCTAGATGCTGATAGCAGAGTTAATTCTTCTGGTGTATTCCTGTTTACTGTTGATCAGAGATGATGTGATTTGTATATAAAACTGTACATGCTTACTTGGATACAACTAGGTTCAGAATGGCAGATCCATAAATTCCAGGTTCTGTTTTTCAGAGGCATTCAGAATTATAAAGACTGAATATTTCCATTGTTCAGCAATTTGCTCTTGTCAACAGTCTTCAGCTCTCTTTATTTTTTTTAGCATTATTTTATTTCATTGATTAAAATGTTACAGTTTTCTTTTGTATGTACCTGCAGTTGGAGGTTAATTGTACCTTGCTTTCAATATTCAAAGAGCAATCTTCTTTGGGAGGGGGTATTTAGCTAATTAATTACCACTTCCAGTAACCCATCCACACATTTTACCTAATATAAGTTTTGCCTTTATTTAATCTCACTTTTTTCTGAACAGAAATGGAAATGTCAGAAAAATCCGGGATTCAAAATGAAGCTTTTAATGCACAGGTAAGGCAATGTGCATTATGTTTCATGGGCTTTTGTTTATATTTTGGAAATCTTTGAAGTTTATTTAAAAAGTCTTACTACTAATATAAAGCACGAAGTATGGTAAAGAAAACTTTCTAGAAGTAATATGTAATTTATGATGATACATATTTAAAACTTACTGGTATTGTAGTCAGGTCAAAAATCTGAATGTTTGCTAAGCCTCAGTTGAACTAGTCTATCACACATCTGCTGTCCCAAGGCTAAAAAATAATATCATTGAATATAATTATTATTTTTTTTAGTATTCATTCTAATTCTAAAGTGTTAAGAGCAGAAGTTTATAGGAAGTTATAGAAATCCAGATATTGACCTGATTTAATAAAGTGAATTCTCATTGTTGCTGTAATAAAGCTGAGCAATTAACACAAACCCATCAATAGTTGAAAGAAAAGGATAAAACACTTCCACTGTATAGAAAACACTCTTCAGTGGTTAGAACATTGTCCTTGTATTGTTACACCCTGTTCCACCTTTCTCACTGGCACAGCATGCTAACCTAATTCTTTTTGATCAGCCTTTAAGGCAAAATCAGCATGTTGACTATATTGAAGGAACAGATTATTAACCGAAAATGGAAACAACTCATAGCTTTTACTTTATTTTTAAGTATATCTTTGATAAGGGCAGAAATTACCTAAATATTGATCATGGTTAATTTTAATAACAAATAATTACCAGAGCTGTCCAATGCCTCAGGTCTTGTCTCAGTTAGCATCTATTTCTTATCTCGGGACTAAAAAATAATTATCCCTTATGATGTGAAGTTGGAAAAATATGTGGGTCTAAGTAGTTTGAAAAAAGAGAAAACTGGGCAGAACACGACAGGATTTTGGAGCTTAGTATTCTTGCTTGCACGCCTTTGTTCTGGCTGAAGTGGTCCAAATGTTTGGTGTTTAGGACATCCTAAAGAGAACATCAGTGAAGTCAGTAGGGAAAAAATTCTCATACTTAGGTTCCAGCCTAAGGAAGTTACTGATTACAGTTTACTGACATTACTGATGTCAGTTTTACCAAAATTGTGTAGGGAGAACACAAAATGTCTAAGGAACATGGGGTTAAATAAGAAAAAGAGAAGAAGGAGAACAGCATTGGGGGAAACATTTTATGTAGCTTGAAGGACAATATTGGAGTTATGGAAAATTTTACATTTTCATCTTTATGGGGTCCTATAATCCTGTTCATAGGCCCTGATTATTAAAGCTCAGGAGAGGC
The DNA here is from genome assembly GCF_032062135.1 of Pyxicephalus adspersus. Taxonomy (NCBI): domain Eukaryota; kingdom Metazoa; phylum Chordata; class Amphibia; order Anura; family Pyxicephalidae; genus Pyxicephalus; species Pyxicephalus adspersus. Next base: position 116,995,799 of record NC_092859.1, on the reverse strand, counting down.
TGGAGAAGATTTACTTTCATCAGTAAACATGGGAGATTCCAGCAAACCTGGAATATATCTGATCCAGGATTGAAAACATTTGCTAAAAAACTTAAGAAATCTATCCCAGGGTTTTCTGGATCACCCCGGTTAACTGATAAAAGTGTACCCTTTTGTCTTTTTTTAATTGTACTGTCATGAACTTTAGCATTTAACACGCTGGCCCTGATTTATGAAAGCTCTGCAAGGCTGGAGAGAATACACTTTCAGAAGTGAACTGGGTGATCCAGAAAACATGGAATGGATTTAAAAAAAAATTTGCTATTTGCCAGCAAATGTTTTGAATCCTGGACCAGATCCATTCCATGTTTGCTGGATCACCCAGCTTCACTGATGAAAGTGTATTCTCTCCAGCCTTGGAGAGCTTTCATAAATCAGGATCACTAAGTGAGGCCTGTAGAGTTTAAGATTGAGCTCTTGGATTTCTTGCAATTTCTCTGCACTGAGCCTGGGGTAAACTTGCTGAGATATCCACTTCTGGGAAGATTGGTAAACTACCTTGTTTCGACTTGTGCATAAGTCTTCTGGCTGTAGAATATTAGACTTCATTATCTGCAAATGGCCTTATAACCATTTTGAGGTTGATGGACAACAATTGCTGATCTAAGATCATTGCTTATGTCTTTCCTTCTTGATATTGTGTTAACGCGCACCCAAATACTCCAGGCCACCAACTACTAACTTTTTAGGTAAGAGTCTCTCCTTCAGGAAATGTGTAATATTTAGGCGTTTAAGGTAATTTAAAGGGCCACATTGTAACAAAGTGCTACAATCTTTGTGTAGAACTTGATGCTTCTGAATTAGCAAAGTAGTAAATATACAATAAGGAGTTGGTCATGGGCAAGATTTATATTGTCATATATTTTTGAGCAGCAGAGAGAGAAATGTATGAATCAAGCTAAACTCCATTAGAGATGTTGTTTTATTGCTTCTCTTTGTTATTGCCTTGCTGCCTGACATTACTGATAAATTTCCTCCTTTGGGTGTCTGAATGACATGAGCCATAGAACATTAGGGTGTGTGCTCCTAGGAGCAATGTGACTGGTTCAGTGAAAGAACTTTAAAGTGTCAGCACTTTATAAATGGGTATCATAAAATAAAACATAGTTTTTTAATGCATGTAAGAATGCTTGGTAAAATTTCATGTCACCTCTGCACAGACATGGCAGAACAAAGCAGAGGATGGTAAATATTCAGTTAGTCAAAACAAAAGGTTTAAAGAAAGCTTATGTTTACATACACAGTATTATTTGGTAATTCATTAAATGAACGCTAAATAAACTCAAATGATAGTTTTACCTTTACCATCTAGTAATATATGTGCCAGACCAAAGTCCTACAAAGAAATGTAAAGACTTTCTACACCTCTTTATGACTACAGCTAGGTATAGGCATGTGGACTTTGTAATCTCACATTGGACTGCATTGGTTTAGTTTCTATTCAACCATCTCTAGTTAACTTTTTATAAATTGTTTTGTTGACTAGTTTTCCGAGGTATATGCTCATATACTTTATAAAGAATAAACTGTTTTCTAGGAGATGCAAATATAAAGACTACATACCATACCTAATGGAACAAGCTCATATTTCTCTTATTTATAATGATCTAATACATTGCTAAAATGAGTGAATAAAGTGTTTAGCCTTTGTGATAAACAATTATTGTGTTTTATGACTTTCTATCTGTCTATTTATGCAGCAGTAAATTTGTCAGTCATCAAACATTCTCTGGTGGAGAATCAGTCTCTGCCATTGAACATGTATGCACATAGATGATTCTTCACCAAAGAATGTTTGGTGAATATCAGATTCACTGAGATATAAATAGGCCCCTATGAATTGCAAATAGGACTAAAGACTGAATTTGGTTATACTTGTAGAATATATATATTTATTATTATTATTAAACAGGACTTTTATAGCGCCAAAATATTACGCAGCGCTGTACATTAAATAGGGGTTGCAAATGACAGACGAATACAGAAAATGATTCAGGAGGAGAGGACCCTGCCCCGAAGAGCTTACAATCTAGGAGGTGGGGGAAGTATCAAACAATAGTAGGGGAGATATGGAATGGTGGGTGAATAGTGAAATTTTAAGAGACAGAAGAAGATGGGTAGGCAAGTTTGAAAAAATGGGTTTTGAGTGCTCTTTTAAGCGAGCAGAAAGTAGGAGCAAGCCAAATAGGACGAGGAAGACCATTCCAAGGAACTGGGGCAGCTCAGAGATCAGAGGAGCAGAGAGAGCGGCTGGGGGAATATTTATTTACCAGGTCAGAAAGGTACGCGGGACAAAAGCTGATCCTTATACATAAATCAGATTTTCCGTAACCAATACATGGTGATCGTATAATTAAAAAGCAAGTTTGTGAAAACATTTTATGATAATTTAGTAGCTATAGATAAACCAGTTAGGAAAATGTCTATGAAAACTAAAATGTGCAGCGTGAGCCTGATTTTTTCTCTTTGTTATAAGATTTTTTACAAGCTGACCAAGACCTGATTTATGTGCACATATATGTTTTTATGTTATTATTTGTAAAATATGTTCTGCATCAGCTGTGCAGGCAATCAGTTATGACAATTATGACTTCTCTAAATGTTGTATGTTAATTTTATTTATAGGAACAAGATTATGAAAAACCAGCTGATATTTATGATGATGCAGAAAACAGCAAATCAAGTAATGCAAATGTAAACCACAGAAATTTTTTAAGGTAAGTGATGGCAAAAGAACTTGAAATGTTGATATATCTATATATATAATTTTATATATATCTATATATATATATATATATATATATATATATATATATATATATATTATTCAAGTAGAATTATTTTCTTTTAATAGTGTCAGATGTTCAGTCCTTTGTAACAGGGGGTGTTTACTTTGCACCAGGGGTGTTAAACTCTGGCCTTTTTTTGGGCCCCCAAAGAATTCCAAAAATAAATTGCATTTGGCCCACCCGCCCGCCTTACCAACTCACATCATCATTTTCAATATATGCAGCCTGCATAGATAGATAGAAACTAGTCTTTTCAACCCTATAGTGTGTGTAGAGGGGTTTGTTTTTGTTAGGTATGGATGAAGTAGTAAACTTCCTCAATTTTTTCAATAAATGTCAAGTTTGGCTCCAGACTTGGTCTAAGTTTTTAATTTCAACCCTTTGTGTATTTGAGTTTGACACCCCTGCTTTACACAGACCACTAACGTAAAAAAGCAATTGTAACAAAGTATTTACACTAACCACCAATGTATTGTTAACATTTATACTTACCACCAAAATTACGGGGCATTAACGCATTCTAAAAATGGCATGCCAGTGTATGTTTTAACACATCATACACAAAATTTTTGGATTACATTACAAAAGATACCGCTGAACTCTTTTCTAAATATTTTTATTGAGAAATTTTTACAAAACATGGAAACAGTGAAAACATATAACATTTTTCAGCAAAGATATATATATATGGTAATTCAGTAAAATAAACGTCACAAATAAAACTAAGTAAAAATATCAGCAACAATGGTCTCATATGTTACAGGGAATTATAACAAAAAGGAGAGAGGGGAGGGGTTGGGGACCGTATGCCTTGATCTCTTTTAAAGTATTATTCATATTGTTCTTTATGCTAGCTAAATCTTTATAAAAACATTGAATAAATGCAATATGTTTTATTTAATTTTAGCTTATTTTTTAATGTGGCATTTTTTTTCTAATAAACATTCAATATAAGTAATAATAAATATTGCTTGAAAATCTGACATCTTTATTCTGATCATTTTGTAGCAAAGTAGCTGAGCCATATGATAGAGCTGCAGAATATGCCAAGAAGCATTCCAGAATTATAAAATACATTGTAATTGCGATCCTCTGTGCAGGTAACTAGTTTCTACTAAATTCTCTTGAATTGCCATCTGAAAACTGAGATATTTATAAATATTTGAAAACTCAGCACCTCTCACTTAAACCCAATTGCTTCCTAAACCTCTTCCCATAGAAGTCAATGCATCTTACAATGATGTATGCTAACAGGTGGTAAATAACTGTTTATCGTGCATTAATTCCAATTTAACAACAATAAAGCAGTGTAAAATTGGCCAAAGACAAGGTACCTTTTTGCAAAGATAATAAGCCTAACTGATATATGCATGTCTTTATATTTTATGAGTATAGGTAGGGCTGACAGTGAATATGGGTGATAAAAATTTAGGTGAACACTTCACTTTTTGCTTTCTTTTTTCCTTTAAACTATGCAGTTGCAAGCTGAGAACAAAAAAACAGTTGGATAGAGACAAATAAATGCTGTAGTTTGAGCACTCTAAACCTAAAGATGGGCATAAAAACTTTTACTGAAATATATCCCTTATATCTAAGGGTTACAAGACCACATTGTGTACAGCAAATGCTTTAACAAACCCAGGTATTATTTTGCAAAATTAGCAAATAAATTATGAATGTGCTGCACATAACCTGTAGAGAAAGTAGGGCCATGGTAGAGAAGTGAAAGGTCCATCCACTACTGGCTGCCAACAGGAGACTACAAGAAAGGGAGAGATGCAAGACCATTTCCCCTGCAAAGAGAGAGAACACAAGTAACTAGATATAAAGCAGACTATAAAAGGAAGGTCTGCTTATGCCAACTGTCCCCCTACTCCTCCCCAAATCATCTATTTATAGGAAAAAATGTAAAGAATAAAGTTACAAATATACTCAACTTTTAAAATGTAATAATTTATTATTAAATAAATTAAAATTTAAAAATTTATAAATTAAATTAAATAATATTTTACTTCCTAAGATTGGTTGGCCAGTGTGTCTGCAGAGGTCATAGATTATACAGAAACTGGTACAGTCATTGTCCAGGTCAGGCTATGATTATTTAATTGTTTGGTCAACTTTATGCTTGAATTCGTTCCACCAGCATTGTATAAGAAAAAAATGTAATAATTTTCAATAAATTGACAATCGATCATTTAGTTTGACAGCTGATGTTATTAAAGATTCTGTTCTACTATTATACCAGCTACAAATGTTCACAAACCTGCATTAATGTATAGTCAGTGTGCTGAGTTGTATAATTGCTTTTATTCACCAATCATACATACAAAGCAGGTGGCTAGAAATGTTTTTATCTAATTGTATTAATAAATAAACTTATTAATTGATATTGGGAATACATTAAATTGGATTTAAAATACATTTTAAACCATAATACATTTTTCTCATTTACTCTCCTTTGTTTTGTAGGTTATGCTGCCTACTTCATTGCAGCTTGTGTGCTGAATTTTCATCGTGCCCTGGCACTGGTGGTTATCACATGCGTGGTTCTTTTTTTTCTGGCTTTTGATCTTGTAGTGAAGTATTATGGCAAGACCATCACAAAATGTTTTAAACCACTTGGACGATTCTTTAAAAAATACAAAAAATGGTTTGCATGGTAAGCTGCAAAGAGGTGAAAGAATACTTTCCAGAGACAACCTGAGATTTCACTTGTTACATTTGTAGATTTAGCTTTTTCTCATACAGACTACTCAGCTCCCTGAAGATTGAAATATTTATTCTTACCCATGTTAGCATGTTTTTAAATGCTTTGGTATCCTATGAGTTTAATAAATTGCTGTTGTTTTAATAAATGGTCTGCATTATTTTGCTTCTACTTTGCAGTGATATATAGCTGAGTAGTCTACATGAAAAAAGCTGAATATTCAAAGGTAACCAATAGAACGTGGATATCGCCAAATAAAAGTTTTAATTACTGTACTTTTGCATCACGCACAGGATATTTATGCATAACTGAGTCAAGAATGGCTTCTTTGTTGAATCCTGGAACTTAGTGTGAAGCACATATTAGTTCCTGGCTTAAAGTGGCATTAAACCCTTTTTTTAAAAAAATAATGTCTCTTCAGGATATTGCTTGTCCTTTCTGCAATAAAACACCGTTACCTATCTGATATTAAATAAAAAATTCACTTACCAATCTTTGTTCACTGGGCACCTCCATCTATTTGTTTCTTTCTTTTCTTGCTTGGTTGTTCGTTTAACTATCTTGCTTGGCTGGGCCGGGATCACCACACGTCACACAGGTGTGCAAGGCTTCCTTTAGTCCCAGCAGCTGCGGGGTAATTGCAGAAAAGACATCACCGGCCCCTTTCTGCAATAAAGCCCTGCCTGATTTCTGATTTTATAAAGTGGAACTTTAGTTCTGCTTTAAAGTTGTGATGATTTATATGATTATATTGCAGTTATTAAGCCAAACCTACTGTGCTTGGCATGCTGAGGAGACAAAAGGGAAATCAGAGGCGGCAAAAAAAGTCTTTGAATATGACTAGAAAATCATAAATGAGGAGCTTGATTGTTAAAAAACAACTGTAAGCACTGAATGTATATCTACTAAGCTATCATAAAATAGGATTCCCAGGAACAGTATATCATTTACAAAAGATCATTTAAATATCTCTCATAAAATCAAGGCTCCTTGCTATATTACAAAGGAAAATTAAGGATTGCTGTCTTCTTGTTTTTTTTCATTACTTATTATGATTTTTGATTTTATACATTCAGATAAATCCTGGTTCACTTGGCCTCACTTTTAACATTTCAAATTTTTAGGGTATTTGCTGCCTTGGCACTTATTGGTCTCATTGTTTGGTTGGCAGTGGACACAGCGAAAAGGCCAACACATCTTATATCATTTGGTGGTGTCTGCATGTTTATACTTTTACTCTTTCTTGTGTCCAAGCATCATCGAGCAGTAAGTGCATTTTTAAAACATTTTATTTTTTTTAAACTGTTTTTATTAAAGAGTTTTGTACATACAAAAGAACAGTAAAAATGGAAAATAGCAAGAACAACCAGTGGGGGATCAGCAACAAAAAATTAAAAGGGAAAAGGAGCACTCACATCATTTTATCTGGAAAGATAAACATTGGCGTATTAGCCAGATACATTGGTAATATACCATGTCGAATACTTGAAAGAGTCCATAATTAGACTCCTGTCAGGGTCTGTAAAGGCATGGGTCAAAAACAGGTACCATTGTTGGAGGAAACAAGTTATAAAGTCATCGCCTTGTATTTTAGCGTCCAGTCCATGTGATCAGAGATGATCCCAATATCCAAACGGCATCAGTGCAGGAATATTTGGAACACTATGACCTGTTACAGTGGTTATCAATAACCACACTTGTTGCCAGAATACATTAATACTAGGGCAAAACCACAGACGGTGAGATAACCATGCATTAGCACAATTGGGCTTAGGGCATTGAAGATGCCATACTCTTGTGTGTTGTACATCCATGGAGGCTCCATATACCTTGTATGCCCTATGTAGTATCATAAACTGTGACTCCCTCCATGTCTCGATGACCATACATTTCCTGACCATCAGGTAACCTTGTATAGCATGTTCCACTATGTCCTGATCAGGAAAATCAGCTTGCCACAATTTCACATTAGTAGCCAACAACTCTTTTGTAAAAGTAGGCAACAAATGCATATATATTGGAAATATTTGGAGGGGATAACAGTAGAAGCCTATCAAAGGTGTTAAACCATAAAGCTGTTGTATAATCCTGTACCAGTGAACAAAAAAAAACATTTTATTTTAATGATCAACAAGGTCTGGTTACAATGTTTCTAAAAATCCATCTCCATCACACATCTTCCTCTGTTTTCTGCAAGTTAATCAAATAAGCCTTTGGAGACATGTTTCATTTTTAAAATATGTTTAACTCTGGTATGTTTAAATAATCATATAAAAACATTTTTATATATTACAATTATTAACTTGCATGCAAATATTTTTTATGTACTACTTTTATCTAATAACAGGCAGAGCTCTAAGCTTATTTTCCAATTTCTGTCAGAAAAACACAGAAAAATCTTTGTAAATGGAAGATAAATGATGGCTCTGGAGAATTATAGTTTGTTCAGATCTGCAGTAAAAATAAATGTGTGTTTTACTGTTATTGGGCACCTACTAGGACTACAAATCTTTGGAGGCTGCAGAGGTGACTAACCACCCAGGACAATGCATTAAGTGTCCAGAAACCGGCATTGAAATGCTGTTGCCGGCTGTCAAGGATATCAATTAAACTGTTTTTTGCAAGATTTTTAAGGACACAAAATACATGCCTATCTTGATATTGTCCAATTAGTTTACATTTTTGTATTCCTGACAGAGTCTAGATTCTGTAAAAATTTTATTCAAATATTTTTTGATCTGAATATTTTCTTTTTATCCAAATTTTGTTTAATTTATTTGTTTTTTCTATTGCTGTTGTTTCAAATATCCAGTGTTTACCTAACAGATTTACAGTAAAAGTACTTCTAATAGAACTACTACTAGTAGTAGTATATGATACATGTTTAGAATCACAAAAGAAATAAATTAGAAAATATTTAGAGAATTAAAATGAAGTTAAGTTGAGATGCATTCTGTCTACTGCAATGTGTTCTCAAGTGTCCTCTGTTTTTTAGGTGTCTTGGCGAGCCGTATCTTGGGGGTTGGGACTTGAATTTGTTTTGGGTATCTTTATTATTCGCACTGAGCCAGGGTACCAGGCCTTCAATTTTCTTGGTAAACAAATTCAGGTAAATTCAGGTGTTACAAAATACCTCTCATTGATTATAGTCTTTCTTTTGTTGAATGCACAATTTCTTCATATGGTTTCTTGAACCAGATGATAAGTAATGGCACTAATATGCACTTTGTCTTTTGTAGATTTTTCTGAATTATACTACAGCTGGATCAGGATTTGTTTTTGGAGAAACGCTGATCAAAGATGTTTTCGCTTTCCAGGTTTGTAATGACACTAGATCTATTTTACGTGCTAATGACCTATTGGGCATGCAAGCGTGATTCACCCACACAAAGCTTTTTCCAAGCCGTCACATACTTACGCTTCCCAGGGAATTGTTGTTGAGTGTTCTGCAGAAGAGAAAAGAATGTGTGGCCCGGCAGTGGGGTGCAGAGAAGACTCCCAGCAGTTGTTAGATAACCTAAGTAAAAAAACAAGTTCCATTTAGGATGAAGACAAAGTGTTATTTTTATATTCTGTATGCAGAAAGACATATGTGCAAAAAGACATTGTTTCTTCTCTTCTCACTGTTATCACACCTATTTTTCATGTGATTTTTCCACCTTAGGGTGCCCAAGAACACCCCTAATCTTTCACAGTCATACCAACAGCCCTGATTTTTTTCCTAAGGAATACATACATGCCATGAGCTGTCTAGCATGCAGCTATATTTTTATTTCAAAAAAGGAATTCTCCTTTTCTTTGCACTACTTCCACAATGTCCACTTAATCAGGACACGATTCTCTTCAACATTACCATTGAAGCACAGAGAAGCTGACACTTGCTCCTCAATGGTGTTCTGCCTTTAATGTGTGGCATATGGTGTTTGCATTCACCTTAATGCTAGACAAAGTTATTGTGGGTTAAGACAAGGCAATGTATCTGGCTTACCCTTAGTATCAAATTCTTCCTGCTTTCTGGGAGAAGCCACGAAATCTGTGATTTTGAAAATGTAAAGGTAATTTGTACCAAGAGAAGAACAATTCTATGCACAATGTGGATGTGTACCATTAGGGATACATAGTCAACACTTTGTGAAACATTGCCATTCAGGATCTGAGCTCAAGAAGATTTAGGCTGGTATCTTGTATCAAGTTTTGTACTTAGTGCATCAGTAATGTACCAAGAAGCAATGAAGAAAGTGTGTGTTTAAATGCTTTTAGCGCTGTGCTTTAACGTTTGTAATAGATAATTGTTTACCAGTTTGTTTCTCCCAAATTAATAATTCTTTTTTTTTTTTTTTTTTTGGAGGGCCCTTCTATTGTTGGCTTTCTTTGGTTGTGTTTTGTAGTTCCTCACTTTAATGGCCTTATGGAGGTATTCATTCTTAAAGGTTGTTTTTTTTAAATAATTAAATGTATTGGTACAAGTGAGAGAGTTTATTGTAAGCAATGATTTAGGCATTTTTGATATCTGTATGTCCAACAACACTTGCAACTCTAACCTGCAGAGGTCTCTTTGTCCAGGCCTAGATTTCAATAGTAATTGTTGTCATTATTACTGCTTTTTCTGTGTATGGTAATTATTATTTATATTTACAGATTGCGTGGCTCATGCAAGTTACAATGGGAACAACAGCTACAGAAACATTGAGTGTAGCTGGCAATATATTTGTTGGACAGGTAAAGAATTTATTCAACAAAATGTTCTCTCCATGTAAATAGTTCAATGACTGCACACTAAACTATTTTAAATATTTTTTCATTTTATGTCTGTCTGCTAAGTAATTTTTGAGCTAATATATTGTGAGATTTTTAACCTTTTTTTTATTTCTTTTAAACTTTAGACAGAGGCACCATTGCTGATCCGTCCCTATTTGCCAGATATGACCAAGTCTGAAATACACGCTGTAATGACAGGGGGCTTTGGCACCATTGCCGGAAGTGTTATGGGTGCATATATTTCTTTTGGGGTAAGAAAGTTCTATGCTTCTTTACCAATAAAAAACAATAGACAAAAACCAAACTATAATTTCTGATATTTTGAACCTAAACAGACTTCATATGATTGTTTCAGATTGACCCATCCTCCCTAATCGCTGCCTCTGTCATGGCTGCACCTTGTGCTCTGGCTCTCTCCAAGTTGGTTTATCCTGAAACAGAAGAATCCAAGTTTAAAAATCAGGATGGTGTCAGGATAGAAAAAGGGTATATTTTACATTCCTAAAAACTATTTGTCTCATTAACAACATTCACCAGCAGCTTGATAATCATTACATTGTACTAAATGATTTTAATAGTGAATAATCAAATATTAGGTCAGAATAAGGACAGTGTCATCCTAAAAAGATCTACTGATCTTCACTGTGCATCCTGAATTGAACACAACTTTTTTCCTATAAATGGCCACTTTTCACTACACATGTGTGCTGCAATCCTTAGAGAAAGCTACACAAAGAGGAGTCTACAGTGGTTGCTCAGAGTATAGTGGGGCTGCATACATGCACAGTAGTAAAAGTATTGTTTTGGGAAGAAGAATGTCTCAGTGAGGATTAAATGATTGGAACAAAAGGTATATATATGGGCTTGCTTTATGAAAGCTCTCCAGGGCTGGACAGGATACACTTTCATAAGTGAACCATGGTGATCCAGCAAACCTGGAATGGATTTCTTTTGTTAGCTTGTGTGAAAAACCCTTAAAGGATGTTAGATCATTCATTAGATCTTCTAATGTGAGGTCTAGTCAAATGGACCGATTTTCACTTCTGATTTCCATTTATATATTTAAAAAAATCTGAAAGTAAATCAACAATAGATTTTTTTACTGCTTTCACAGAGACCTCAGGACCAATTGGTGGTAAGGACAGCAGGATGGCAGACTTTATTGTGTTTTTGGAGGGGTTCTCTTTCTCAGACCTAGATCCATATTGTACTGGGCAAGAATATGTTAGATGGGAATCATTCAACTTTTAACATGCATAACTAGAACATTTGCTAGATTTACAGATAGCTCAAAAAATCTATTTTCCTGTTTCTTATATTATTGTGTGTTTCTTCATCTAATAAGGAGCTTCTGATCTCTCTGCTGACATTAGCCTCCACCTTAAGTAAACTATTCCTTGAACAGTGATAATTCAACAATAAACAGCCTAAACCCTTTATTAAGTAAACCCAAATGTGTTTGTGGCATGTTTATTGATCATGTTGTGTATGTTCTTATGTGCTTAAAGGGAAGAAAGAACCATACTGGAAGCTGCCAGCAATGGGGCTTCTGCTTCAGTGGGACTGGTTGCCAATATTGCCGCCAATCTGATTGCATTTATGGCCTTGCTTGAATTCATTAATGCTGCCTTCTCCTGGATTGGAGGAATGGTAGACTATCCCAAACTTACTCTACAGGTAAGTTAAGTCAGCACTAGCAATGTTCTGTATTCTGGATTGTACAAGACTGCTCACTTGTAGTAAGGTTTCCAGCTGTTTTTTAGTGTTCATAATATCGATACTGTTCATGTTGATAGTAGAGGAGACTCCAACTATATTTATACAGAAAAATGTCTTTTAGACCTAAAGAATCATTTATATTTAGCTGTACAAAAAACAAGCTGATTATAGGATAATCACTTTTCCTTTCATCATTTAATATGATTGGCTTAAAGCCAACCTTCCTGCATTTTTTGAAAAAAAAAAACTTAAACTGCATCCTTGCAAAAATAATTTAATGAATTTAGCAATTTCACTGGTGAAGGTATCTGAATTTGTCTTTATTAAAATTAAGCCCCTAAAGAGCAGACTGGGAAAGCAAGGGATGGAAGGCAATCAGGTTCTGCTGCATGCAGAGACAGTAAACATTCCTAAAGGAACTGAGAAGATTATAAGATTGAGAATCTAACAATATTAGGGTGCCTGGGTCAGTAAGATGCTTGAAAAGAACTACAAGACTCTTCACAATTTTGTGTTGAGCTGTTTGTTTGGAGTTCAGTCTTAATTTTGCATTGCCTTACAAACATTTTTAATGCTTTCAAAACTTTCTTTGCTTTTTTGTTATAAAAGTACATTATGCATGTTAACAAAAATCTGTTAAAAGACCTAATTTTAAAACAATATAATCTTTAGGTGGAAACTGGCAGATGCTGTTTCTTTGCTTCCCTCTGCTCAGTTTTCCTGAGCTCCCCAGTCTGGTCCTTATGAACTGCTGACCCCCCTCCCAAGTTCGTGCATATCAGTATTCTGTTGCAATACTTTTGTGCTATCTGCCTAAGCATACACATACATTAATGTGTCGTCTTGTGTCTCAGTGTAGCGAGCGTGACCTTTTGCTGTCTTCCAAAATTGCCAATCAGCTATATAAAAACTAATATATAAATATATATTAAGTCAGCTAATAAAGGTATTGGCTAAATACAGCTTCTCTAATTTTCCCAATGTGACTGTATAACCTGAATATACCAGTCAAATACTTTTCAACCATACCCTTACAAAGGATTATTCTGCATATTATCAAACCACAGAAATATACCTGGAACTCGATACTGGAAGATGACATTTGACATCCAAAATGAGAATCCTCAAGTGGATACTGTTTCTTCAGAATAGAAAAAATTGATAATGGTGAAGAGCGCCTTATTAAATAAACCCATTTATTGATCCAAAAAGAAGTATAAAGTATCAATTTTACACACACAGATCAATATATTTTGAATCGTCATTTATAGAACATAATTTTAACAGATTGGAAAATTTTGTTGAATTGGATGTGGAATAAATGTATTTTTGGATTTTCTGATCACATCCTTGGATGTATACTAAACTTTGCTGGAAGTATCTGTGAGCCCATCTAGTCTAGTATGTGAGTCTACAATGGTGTTGTTTGCTGCCAAACACCGGTTTACTTCTGAGAATTATTTATTAAATTATATTTTCCATAGCTGATTCTGTCCTACATATTCATGCCTGTGGCCTTCATGATGGGAGTAAGATGGGATGAAGCGGATGCAGTTGGTGAGATGCTGGGAACAAAGATCATTCTGAATGAATTTGTTGCATATAGACAACTGGCTGACTACAAAGCTAAACGGCTGGAAGGTGCTGAAGAATTTTTAAATGGATCCAGGCAATGGATAACAGTAAGTAAAGGTTAATGCATAAAAACATTAGATTAAACCATACTTTAAATGTAAAAATATGTAAATTTGCTTAATTGAAACAACAGAGCAACACTTGCAGTATTTGTAAAGCAAGCTGTTCATAAAAGAGCTAGGGTAACCATTGATTTAAAAATGGATTAAAACTGATCCATATGAAAAACAGGAACTAAGAGGTTCCGGAATGCTATGGGAATATGTATGCTCTCATTTTGAAAATATTCATTGCCTGGTTGCCATCCTAAGTTAAGTTTCTCACTTGGAACAAGTATGCATATCAGGAGTTTTGGCTTCACTCCAAGAATAAACCATGGAATGTTTTCTGGCTACACTTATGTAAGAATAGTAATCTGCAAGTTCATTCGGATAAAAGTTATATAGATATAAAAAGTAAACTTCAGGTATGTCAGATTTAAATGAAGCATAAGACTGCACTGATGGGAATGCACTGAAGGGGTCCTATTATGTCTACTGGGGGCCAGGACTACATAATTCGATCAGAGGATAAATGCATTTTGGTACTAACATCATATTAGCATTTCCAACTTTTCAACCTAGATAAAAGAGACTGAAAAACATTTTTTGTATTGAGCTGCAAAGCTCTAAAAGGAAGTGTAGCTTTTATCATATGGAGATCAGCTGATGGAGCAAATGAGAAGTGAGAGAGTTTCATAAGGACCACAAAAATCCAGTATGACATGCCTGCTCTATGTGATTAGATGATGTGTCACTCAGAATTTATATTCTACATGTCTTAAAAGACTGCCAGGCAACTAGCCTCATCAGTGGCAGCCCCCCAACACTACATGTTACCTTTAAATATATATATAACCTTTCTTTAGTGGGATTGTTTAAATTATTACTAGAAATGTCATACATTTTTATTTTGTCCAAGAACATGTCCTAAAGCCATTTTTGTTTAACAGGAGAGAGCGGAGGTCATCACTACTTTTGCCTTGTGTGGATTTGCCAATATCAGCTCCATTGGCATCATGCTAGGAGGATTATGTAAGTGTACATTCATTTTTTGATCTGCAAAAAGTTACCTACAGCATCTTAGCATGCCATCAAATGTTTACAATGTTTTTATTGTATCTCACAGCTTCAATGGCACCACAACGGAAAAGCGATCTAGCCAAGGTTGTGGTGCGGGCCCTGATGACTGGAGCTTGTGTCTCATTTGTCAATGCTTGTATTGCAGGTAGGTCTAATCCTGACATCTAAAGCTGATGGAAAGCTTAGTTTAGGACAGAGTCTAGGACTTTCTCTTAGGTTTTTATTTATCTGACCTAACTTTTTATCAAATCCTGCCCTGATAGAAAGTGTGTGTGTGTGTGTGTGTGTGTGTGTGTGGGGGGGTGTGTGTATAATAGTGTGTGTGTGGGGGGGGGGGGGGGGATTTTGGGGAGGAGAACAAAGGCACCAACCTTTTCACATTCTATTCAAAATTGATAAAGGATTGTGGCTGGAGCTGGAGTGATGGACATATACAGAGATACACATTATGTAATATACTTCACTGTCAGAACTAAAGTAAGAATTTGTAAAAAGTAAGAACTAAAGTAAGAATTTATCCCATTCCATTTGTTACAAAACTGTATATTAGGGTGTGCCATCGATATTATTTGAAATTACAGTGTGCATTTTAGTTCTGTAGAGGTTTCTTGTCCTTTAGCTGAAAAATAGTTAGATACTAAAGATTTAAATTAGTAAGACCTCAGAAAAGTTAAGATTTATAGTCAGGTTATATCTCCTAGTACAGAATTCCAGCTTACAGGGCACACTAAGTTTCACCCAAGACCACATTTTTCTGTGAGTCAGATTCCTAATGCCTGGATACATTTCCCCAATATATATATATATATATATATATATATATACAGTGTGTGTGTAATATATATATATATATACGCTTTTCATCAAAACACAAGTTTTATTGGGAAAAAGCTAAAACAAAACTGCTTTGTTTCAGCAACACAGGAAAGCTTACTTGAGTCTAGGTGAGAATGTCCAAAGCCCATTCGAATGTCCCCACGGCAAGGATACATCCATATCCAGTCTCTCATAAAGGTCCAAACGTCAGCCTTGGGTTTCCACAGTCGATAAAAACAAAACAGCAACCTCCTTCCAGCTTGACTCCCCACAAGCTGATTTTCAGGCCCTTTCCTGCTCCTCCCTGGAACACACTGGCTCTCTCTCAGCCTGGATTCCTCTGACTGATTACTACTACTCCCCTTGCACCTGAGATATATCCCCAGAATCAGAGTTGGGCCAAGGAACCCACCCTTTCACTCCATTGGCTAGCTCCAGGGCCCTGAAGAACCTGGTTTCTTCCTAAAAACCTACACAGACATATCTACTCTCTATTCCCTGGAGCCTTTGTAACACTTACCCTGACATTATGGGGACATTCCACCAAAGAAAAAAATACATATATATATGCACATTTTAACTATTGTGTTGATTTTTTTTGCAGTTTTTTCAATAGGGCCCTTCCCCAACTATTAGCCTTAGTTCAACAGCAATTGAAATGACTATAGATTTTGTAAAACACTGCGTAATGTTGGCGCTAAATAAATACTGGATAATAATAATAGTAAAAAAAAATGTACAACAAGCAAGTACACAATATCAAGGTGTAAAATGTAAAACTTAACAACAAAGAATTTACTCCATGGATGCAATCCCAAAACTCACACGAAATTGTTTTTTGTAACCCAATACTGGAAATATAACATTTACATATTTCATTGCAGGAATTTTATATACCCAAAGAAATGTTAACTGTGTGGACTTCTTCAGCAACACTGAGGCTTTCCAAAATAAAACATATAACCTCTACTTCTGTTGTCAAGACATTTATACAAAGTAAGTGTGCCTATCATTTAGAATAACTGTGATGAGTAATTTAGGCGGAGCCATCATTGCAAAGTGTGGCTATGCAAACCAACCCAACGCTCTCCAATCTCGTTAATTAAACAGATTATGCCAATTATGATTTTTACATCAATTCATAAGAAATGAAGAAATATCTAAAGGGTGAATGTACTTGACAGCATCTATTTTTTTTACCCCAGTACTGTATAAATAACTAAGCGTCCAGCCCAAACAAACATTCTCTGGGTCGATAAAGCAAAATAATTGCAGTTTACAGTATTTCAGTTCAACTAGTTCATCAAAGCCATACCTAAAATGGGTTTCCCATCCAATTTCTCAACCAAAGAACCTTGGAACATGTAAGCAGCAGCCAAGACATATCACAACTTAAATAAAACTGTAAGGAGGGCTGAAGGGAGATGCCCTTCAGACACCAGTCTGTATGCAGAGTTGCCTTAAACCAACCCTGTGAACTTTTATGTAAACCCCTTCCTCCTCAATCCTCATCTGACCCATTAGGTAGGCACATTGTACTATTCATTTATTAACTCTAATTCATTTCTGTTACCCTCCATACCATGTTATGTTCATTTCATTTCCTTTCATTTTTGGGAGGGCAGGGTTAAAGTTTTGAATATATTATCTCTGAATCTTGTGTAATATATATATTCGGGTAATTGCTGAAGGAGTTTAAGTTGTTCACTTAGCAAACTGGATTAGCACTCTGCAAGACAGGGCCCAGGTACATGTGCTGAAAATTCTCTTTGCAAAGAATACGGAAACACATGCAAAGGGAATAGAAAAAACTTGATTTTTGCTTTGCTCTGAATTTAGCAGAGCTCCATCTCCCTAATAACGCTTGCAGAGATACTTCATTTTTCTAACTTTACCTAAACTCCTTCAGTAAATAATCATTTTGTGATAATCTTATGATAATTTTATGTTTTTTTTTCCTAATACAGGACCGACATTATCAATGGGACACTATCTTTTAAAGATGAATGGCTAAACACAGGCATTGCTGATATGGCAGTAAGAAATTGTTGTACATTTTACAACAATGACCTCTGCAATGGTTTATAAACAGCCACATCTTTCTACACTAAATTGTGGACTTTTTTAGTGATAGACAAACACGCTTCACAGGACTTTGATGACTGACAACCTGAAGAATAAATCCTGACCAGTACCTCAAAAAGTGCACTGCAATCTACTGTTTGTCTAATTATGTATAAGATAACATTCCTCCTTTGTGTATTTATGTTCTATGAAATTGTATGCTTTTTAGTTGTATTATTTAAAAAAAGGCATCCTTGGAAATGTCATGTTTTTTTTTTGTTTGACTTCTGTTTATGACTTTTATAAGTTTGCACATCTTTTATACAGTTAATCAGCTACCCAAAAAAGAAAGGAGAGGACATACAATGAGTCATCGATATGTACTGTGACCTCCATGTGGCTGATCTTTACCTATTAATGATCTACCATCATTCCTTGGAACCAGTGGCACACCGAAACCCTATGCTCTGGTGGTTGTCATTTTCATGAATGCCAATAAAAGGTTTATTATCCATGTGGCTTTATAAATTATATATAGATTACTGGGGGTATTTGGGCAAATATGAAGCCGGAAGAATATGCTGATTGTGAGATATACAGGAAGTCCCCGCATTAAAGACATCCGACATACAGACAATTCCTAGATACGAACGGGGCTTCCCTGCTCGCTTGTGTGCAGGACGGAGGCTTGATGGGGCAGAGGGGCGCAGTTTACTGCCTGCCAATTAGGTCCCGGTCCCGCAGCTACTGCTTGTGACTAGACAGAACTGACTGTGTGGTTGGCAAGTGGTGAACCGACCCTTTCCGCCCACAATCATTCTCCATTGGAGGACTGCTTGTACTGCACGTACATAGCAGGAAGTTGTCTCTCGTCAGTACAATACATCAGACATGTTAAGGAGTGGTGCCTTCCTGCTGTGATAGTGTGTACTGTACAGTGCTGTGCAGAAGAGCTCATCTTTACCCTCTTCACCCTCTTCATCAACTCCATGAAGTTTTACCAACATTTTTTAAGGCTGTACTGTATTTGAAAATGTTTAGGCATTTAGAAAGGTAAAAAGAAATATTATGTTGAGACAAACATCTATCCTAATTACATTTATTAAAATAATGTAACTGTTCCGACTTACATACAAATTCAACTTAAGAACAAACCTACATTCCCTATCTCGTATGTAACCTGGGGACAACATGCATATTTGTGTCTGTTGATGTTTGCAGAATAAATGGCAGATGGGTTTAGATGTTTTTAATGGATTACTGTCCAAGAATTTAAATGCATTTTGGAAAATATCCCACTACATCATGTTCATTTTAAATAACACAGACCATGACTAAGCTTTGCAATCCACTTGGACACTTCTGATATGAATCTTTTCTTTTATGTGCCCAGTTCATTACAACATGTGCCAGAAGAAAGTCTTCACCCTTTTCAACACTCTGATTTCACATGATCATTTATCTGTGATACCCACCCTAACCCTAGCACAAAGCAAACATAATATGCTGACTGATCTACTATAAATATGTTCTGACTCTACCAAGGCTGTTAATGACTTTACCACCCACATCCGCCTCACGTTGTAAAAAGATTTATTGTTCATGCCAGTCATGCAGTACAAACATTTTCACCTGGAATAGGCAACAAGGATGCCTTGAACGCATACCTGAGATAAACATTGTAAATAGTCATGTGAATATGTCGCCTAATACAGTAAAACAAACAATTAAAAAACTAAATGTAATATAATGTGTGTATATATATATACATATATATATTACTTTACACATATATTTCATCTTCAGTTCTAATGATCAAGACTAAAAATAAAATCCTACCTAAATATAGTTCACATTGAAGTTAGTGCATCATTGTTGAAGTTAATGCATTAAAGAACACACACAAGCACAAAATACTCTTATATTTGTAAATAAAACCTGCAAGCATATTTACAAGCTTCAAGTAGCCATGTCAAGAAAGAAATATGAAGGATGCTATTGCTGACCTTTTAGGACAGGGGTCAGCAACATTTACTATCAAAAGAGCCATTTTGCCCCCTATTCCACTAAAAAAAAATAGTCTGGAGCCGCAAAACGTAACACAGTTTATAAACTTATAAAAGCATGTGTAGGCCTACTTTCAAATAAATTAAACACTGAACTATGCCCCTAGAAGCCTTCAACTTCTAATGTATCATCCTGTCATCCTGTTACGTTAGAAGTTGGAGGCTTTTTGGAAGGGCGGAGTTCTTTATGTTCTGATGACGCCTTAGCGAATAAATTTTAGGGGGTGTTAGTCACAGGTGTCTCCTACTTGCACCTCCAATTTTGTTCACCTTTACCCCCCTCCAATTCCTGAGAAATTGGGTTCAGGTGCTAGAAGCTTCCAGCAATGTGTAACAGGGTGTATTTTTTTGATGGGTGGAGTTTTTTATGTTCCGACGATGGCCTAATAATAAAATTTTAGGGGGTGTTAGTCACAGGTGTCCCACACTTGCATCTACATTTTTGGTTTTGTACATCTCCCCGTTCCAGAGAAATTGGGGTTCAAAGTAGGGAAGGGGACAGGTTAGTGTTGTATGACATTTCTAGTTTTGTGACAGGTAGGTATAAATTTGGGATTCGCACCTCCTTGCTATGTAGGTGGACATGGGAGTCTATAATTTGTATGTTTAATTTCGGGCTTCTAGACAAACTTACTTTTAAAACAGCAACCCTAATGTTCAATTTTTACTATTTTTTTATAATTATGACCCCCATATTTTGAAAGTTGTTAAAGGTGGGGAGATGAAATTTGGAGTGCTAGCTATGAGGGTCCCCTGAAAATTTCAAGTCGGTAGGACATACTGTTTAGGAGATCTGGAGGTTTGTACTTGGACAGATGTAAGGCTACACAACATGACATGCAACATTCATACACAAACACAGCTGTGAAACTTTCCTGATGATGACATCATTGTACACGCCTATTTGTACAAGCCCCCTGGTAGATTTATTTCACGGGTAGATATTTTCCTTAGAACACCAAAAGAGGAATCCCCTTCCTCTGCAGTGTCTACGGGAGGAAGGGGATCCCCCATCAGGGATTTCCAGTCAGCGGCTGAAAGGAGCCACAACAAGGAGGCTGAAAAGCCGCATACAGCTCCAGAAACGTGGGTTGCCGACCCCTGTCCTAGGATAATGTACTTACCTGGCTAATATGTAAACTCTTTGGCTTAAATACTTTCTGAATTACTAACCTGAAACAAGTATAAATATTACAAAAATTGTAGAAAATCCTTATCCTTTACATATGAACACATATGTGGGAAATGGTAAGGGGCTGTGTTTTGGGGTTTTTTTGAGCTCCAGTCGTGGCTGAGACCTATTGCAGAATTTTTTAAATGCTGCTGGTACATTCAAGGTAATTATTGATAAAATTACATTAATTATAAAATATTAATAATTAAAAAATATTATATACATATGTCATTTTGTTTATTTATGTTTTTCTTACGCACCCATGCACACAGTTAACTGGGTAACTCATAAAATAAGTTCACTTCCCTTCTTTGGCACCCCCTCCTGAGGAGTGGGAGGTGCTCGTGAGCCTGATGCTCATTAGCCACCAGGCCTTTAAAAAGGGGACCTTACTTTTTGGGGGAATTCCCCTCAAAACAACCCCCCTTTTAGGACGTATAGCTTTAGTAAAAATGATTCTCCTACCTAAACTTTTAAATTTATCTGAAACCCTCCCAGTGCGGGTTGCTGTCCAGACCCTGAAGAAGCTACAAGCGGGTTTCTTGAACTTTATCTGGGCCAATAAGAGACATAGACTCTCTAAGTCAGTAGTCTGTACACCATGGGAGTTTGGAGGTCTGGGAGCCCCAGACCTTCTTAAATATTATGTGGCGGCCCATTTATGCTATTTGCCTTTTTGGACCTCATTACTCGCCGCCACTATTTGTAGGGAATTGGAGGAATCCTGGATCACCCCAATCCACCCTAATGTGATGCTTTGGAGCTCCTCCCTCCTATTGGCAGATAAGGATTTGCTTTCACCAATGCTGTGTACTAAAAATCTATGGCGGACCTATACAAATAAATATAGTCTATCCTCCAGAGCATCGGTTCTGACGCCTATTATTCATAACCCCCTACTGCCTGATAGTCTTACCAGAGCCATGTGGCAATCCTGGAGGGAGAGGGGACTGTTCCATCTTCGGGATATCTTACAACTCATGGAGAAGAGGTTGCTCTCCTTTTCGAAACTCCAAACCCAGTTTGACCTCCCCCAAACTGCCTTTTTCGCGTATGTGCAGATTAGACATTATGCCATCTCCCTCACCCAGGCATCTAGGTTTACAGAAATTACTTCCTTTGAGAGGACATGCATGCTTGGCCCATACACCAAAAGTCTGGTTTCTTCAATTTACCGCCTCATTCACACAAGTATATGAGGGATTTCTGGAAAATTTGCATATATGATCACCTGGGAATCTATTCTAGGCCGCACCTTGGACAGTGAGGAGTGGTCAGATATTTGGGATAAGGAAAATCTGTACAAAAAAATATTTCCATGGTATCACACACCAGATGTGCTACACAGGTTGTTTCCCGCTGTGGACCCTATTTGTTGGCGATGTGGGACACAGAGGGGAACTCTGGAACATGTGTTCTGGTACTGTCCCATTATTCGGAGTTATTGGGACCGGGTCCATAAGCTGCTTCAAGATGTAACTCAACAACAGCTGTCACTGGATCCGCTTACCCATCTATTCGGGCTACCCTTAACGGGCCTCCCCAAACTTACTAGTAAACTGATTGCCCATATACTGGTGGCAGCTCGCACCCTGATTCCGACCAGATGGAAGTCCACCTTGCCCCCCTCTTTAGAGGATCTATATACCCGTATCCAGGATGTTTGCCTAATGGAATATCTTACGGCCCTTATACAAAACAAAGTGGACAGATTTGAACAGATCTGGGATCCATGGGATACCTTCTACTCACGATTGCAAGTTTAGGGATTAGTTGTGCTCACTTTTCTCTGGAATACCTTACTAATACCTTACAAAAGGTGTACAGGAAATGCTCAGTAGAGCTAGGGGGCTCAGCCCTAGTGGGGACACGATGCATGAACGCTGGGTGCTGTGTCTGAACCACCTAAATAGCCAAGGGTTATTATAAGGCTATTTCTTGATTGGCCAGTGGCAATACTGATAAAATCTGGAAGAGTAGAGGCCTCTGTGCTCAGAATTGCAGGCATGCGCAGGAGAGAGGCGCCTGCGCTTTAGTGAGGAAGAGGTAAGTGTGACAACGGTACTGACTATGCCTACAAGTTTCTGGTGACATCAATACAGTATAAATTGTGTTTCTGCTATTATATTTCTGGTAGTGGTGGCATCATAACTATGTTGTTTAGATTAGGACTAGTTTATGTGAGGGCTTTATTGAAAGAGTTTTCCTATGGTAACAGGCTTACAAATTTTTTGGGTAAGGATCAGCAAATATCATTTAATTTCAAACTTAAACTGAAGAAATGGATACTATTTTTACAGCCTGAAACTCGATGAAGTGTAATGTGGGGGTAGGGGAATAGAAAGTTTTCTTAGTATGGGGTCCAGAAATTGCTGATGGTGGACCTCATCCCTATGCACAAGCAATAGACACTTGTATAACTGATAACTTGTATTACTCTCTATAGAGCCAAGAAAAATAAAGAACATAATTATTCTGACACTGGCCTGCTTCATTTACACATAATAAACTAACAAAATATACATATAATAATCATTTTCAACACTTTTTTGGATAAAAAGAGGTGCAATGCTCATTACTGATACTGCTCATTCATTGCTCTTCGTGCCTAAATACATATTCAGCAGGAGACATGCAATGGGCCTGAGGTTCAGTAACTGACTTGGTCATTGGACAGCATTGCATCTATTTTAATTTAAAAGTTCAGGAGTCCACAGCCAAATAATAGGTAAGGCTGATGCTACTGACTTAAGCAAAGTGGTCTAGATCTGATGATCAGAGCAAAGTCAGTAAGATGATGGTCTAATTAGGCACAAACAAACTGATCCTAAATAGGTCCAGGTTCCAGATGTGTGAACAGATTGCAGACTAAATATTGCAGAGGCAGTTGAGTA
The DNA here is from genome assembly GCF_032062135.1 of Pyxicephalus adspersus. Taxonomy (NCBI): domain Eukaryota; kingdom Metazoa; phylum Chordata; class Amphibia; order Anura; family Pyxicephalidae; genus Pyxicephalus; species Pyxicephalus adspersus. Next base: position 116,972,017 of record NC_092859.1, on the reverse strand, counting down.
GGATGACCAGGATAAGCACAGACCGTTGGGTACAAATAAATTCAAAACCATTTACAGGTGAAATTTAGGGTATGAACAGAGAGAAGTCTGACAGACCTAAATCATAGACACGTGCAGACAGTCTGACTTGTTGATCAGCAAAGGCAATTGTTATCTGAATGTTCATTAGACAGACAAGAAGTGGTAGATGTATGTCCATATGCTACCAGACAAATGTTTTTTTTCTCAAGATATGTTTGTTAGCTTTTTAAAAATTGTTTGATTTGAACTCGTATGGGGCATCCAATAATCCAATCCTAAAATCTAGTTATATTTGTGTTTTGTATAGCAGAATTAAATTTAATCTCCATATAAACGTGTTAATCTGGGGTAATCCCAGCCAATCTCCCACCCCTGGCAAAATCAGGGGCAGATACCCTGATATAGCTGTGGTTTTAACCTACCAAAAAATGTTGTTTATTTCGTATGGGGGGGATAACCACCTAGAGTGCCTAGAGGAAGCTCACACAAAAACAAAGGTAACATACAAATTACAAACAGGTAGTTTTCTGGTCAAAGAATATTCCTGCCCATTTTGTACTTACACATACAGCACACCCGTCTGGTAGCAAGGGACCTCATCATTTTCTGCTGAAGTTCAGTAACACTTACAAGACCCCTCCTCATCCCTAACATGCGACTGGATAGTGAAAAGAGAAGCTGATGACTAAAACACATTTAATGATGTATTAAAGAATACAAAGTTGTATTAATTTATGGATTTATCAATGCATGGATTTGATTTAAATCTGGCAATATACCCATTAGAAAAGGTCATTTAGTAGATTTGCTGTCACACTATCAGAACTAAAACAGCAAATTTCACATTTTACAACCATCCAGACAAGTATCTAATAATAGTATTGCTGTAAACAAGGATTGCTATTCATGCAGGTGTATGGCACCTGCAGGTATAATATACCGTATTTTTCGCCGTATAAGACGCTCCGGAATATAAGACGCACCCAATTTTAAAGGAGGAAAATCTAGAAAAAAAAAGATTCTGAAAGATTATTCCCCTTCTGATCACTCATGTGCCATTCATACCGGTATTCCCCTTCTGATCACTCATGTGCCATTCAAATTCCCTTTCTGATCACTCTATGCCTTTCAAATTCCCTTTCTGATCACTCTGTGTCATTCAAAATTCCTTTCTGATCACTCTGTCATTCAAATTCCCCTTCTGATCACTCTGTGCTTTTTTTCCACTGTAGGGCAGTTAGGACAGGGAACAGCAGGTGGCGCTGTGCCGGCTTCTTTCGCTCTGCTTTACAGACAGGAGAAGACACGTGCTGCTGCCAGAGAGAAGAGGAGACAGACGCTGCTGCAGCCAGAGACACACGCAGGATCGGGTATCGGGTGAGTATATTATTTTAATTATTTTATCACACCTTTGTCGTATAGGACGCACTAACTTTTCCCCCCCAGTCTTATACGGCAAAAAATACGGTAAATATTATCATGTACAAGTTACAGAAAATCTTCACTGCCACAGAGACTCACAAAAGCCCTTAGTATGGCTGGCAAATTATAAATACCAAAACTATAAGGGATGAAGATCATCTGTGATTTCTCTTCATATACCTTATTCAACAGTTACTACAACATTTTCTCTAGATACATTACTGTCTGTGAATAACTACAAAAAGTTTTAGGTTTTAAGTGATGGACTTAATTACCTCATTTAAATTATTATGAATCCAAGCTATTAAGTTAACATAAATATACCTTTATCAGGCTTTACACATTTCTGTATTCTACATGCTTATCCACAGACTACAAGAAATACACTAAATATAGTTGAATATCAAATTATCCAAATATAAACCGAAGTACCTACTTTTACCTGAAAAAAAAACTGAAAAAAACATTTAGACTCGAGTATAAACTCAAGGCACAAAATCTTGTTTTTTAAAACATTTATTTAAAAGGACAAAAAAAATTAAAATCACATGTACTCAGTTTGTATATCTTTTTTCCCCCTTTTTACAGGTTAAAAGATTTTGTACTTTTGATTAGGTTAAAATGGGTAATTTGCTGTTAAATGTTATTGCAAAGTGTATTTCATGTAAAGTTTGCTACAAACTTTGACAGCTTTGACAGTCTTTGACAGCTCTGATCTGTCACACCAGAGATAAATTTATTTTGATGACATGCCACTAGGTGCCATCTGAGTATAAACCGAGATTCTTTTTCTAATTTCGAGGGCAAAACAATATTGGTTTATACTCAAATATTTACTCAACTATTCAAATATACAACTAGTTTTTACTTAACACGCGAGCACTGATAACTAATATAAGGCTTAGTCTATGGAGAATCTTATATTAATGTAAATGCAGTTAATGATCAATAACCATTTTCAGTTGTCGGTCACTGCTACATTTTAATGAAGTGCTTCAAGAATTCCAGTACAGCAAAATGTGCAAATAGGAACATTCAATGTATCACATGTCACGTCTAATAAACAAGGCTAAAATATCCACAATGATGAAAAGCACATACCAAACGAGGCAAAGTGACTGTTTGTGGCACACTGCCAGGCAGTTCTGAAGCAACCGATCATAGTGCAAAGTGATACAGCCCTGCTTACACATATGTACAGAAGTTTGGTCACAGTTTAAGTGCATGACCACCCTCTGCTAAACTTGAACCTCACATTACACTAACAGTAGACTTAAAGATGCTAGAATAATTGTTTGTATATCTTTACCTGCAGAGTGGTTACACGTTAACAGTACATTTAGGTAAACAGTACAAATAGGCTCCCCATATACATTTCTAACTCATTCTGCCAAATCTTTACCAGATTTAGCCATACAGGTAGTCTACGGGTTACATACGAGATAGGGACTGTAGGTTTGTTCTTAAGTTGAATATGTATGTAGGTCGGAACAGGTACATTATTTAATTAAATGCAATTAGGACAGATGTTTGTCTCAACATAATATTAGGCAGTGAGGTGTCAGTTAGTGTTTAAAATCCTCACTGTGAGTAAATCACAAAGCAAAAAAAAAAAAAAACATTTTGGAGCCTAGACATTCATTAAATTTTAGAGCAAGCTGTGCTTTGATATTCTGAAAGAAACAACTGCAGAGTTTGTCTTGGTCATTAAAGAGTTACATGAGGTTACAGATCAGCTCAGCTCTTAAGAACACCTACAACATCAACTGTGTTTAGCAAAAGATATCTTCTGCAAGTCATGTAAACTGCCCCCTCCCCCCATCAAGCCTCCGTCCTGCACACGAGCGAGCAGGGAAGCCCCGTTTGCGTCTAGGAGTTGTCCGTATGTCCGATGCCCTTAACTCAGGCACTACCTGTATATTTGTGTAGCTAAATCTTCATGATCACGAAGTCTAGCAACTCTGCCAAACAGTTTGTTAGGGAGGCTATAGAAATTGTTGTTTACTGACCACATACACTTTCAGATGTGATCAAGATGCATGAAGTTTCTATTCTACCTGTTCAAAGCCAATGTTGAAGTCTGCACCATATACACAGCTTAGTTTTCTGCTAACACAGTTTACCTAGTGAGATATTCATCCTAGAATTTTACTCTAGTACGAGATCTATGTAAGATTTAGTGTTAAAGCTGATGGTACTATAGTCACTTTGCCTCCAGAGCACCATGCATTTTTTGCTGCTTATGGGCTAATGACCAGTCTCACAAATGCTTATATTATTGGGCAGACACCAGTAAATGAAAAGTCCAAAATAAAATAAAATCTACAATTACAATTCCTAGGACAGACCACATAATTTGTTAATGCCAGAATGTAAGCCCATACTACAATAGCCATTGAGGCAGGCATCAGTTAGTTTGTAACAATATTATTCATGATTATCCACAAAGATATTGTAATGAATAACGGTCTTATAATTGAACTGAATGCAGTATTTTTCCACAACACATATACATGTAGCTTTTAACATACAGTGGAACTGTCCTGGGAAAATCTTAGTTAAGCAAAAAGAAGTCAGCCTGTATATTGTGTTCATGTTGTGTGTATGTTTTGACTCTGGTTGTGATTTGTATGCAAGTTAAAGTTTAGGGGAGGCGAAGAGAAATTTTAAACATGGTATTAATGTTTATGCAGAGGATAAGCTGAAGATCAGATCATGGTTTTGCTTGGTAACAATAATTTAGACATGACATGACCTATTCTTGATTAGCCTTGAGCCCTGCTATATGTGGATACCCAGAATAACTGCATTTAGTCATTCTTTATTATGCACCACAAGGGTACTATTGGAGAAGTGTAGTACTGAGTTTCCTTGCTGTGTAGAAAAAAGGGTAGCAGGGAGGGCAATTGCTATCGAGGTACTATTGCTACAAGTGGGCCCATTTCTGACCTTGTCTCTTTCTTTACTGTTACACTAATGGAGGCATTGAGTAGAAGTAGAATGCAGAAGAGGCCTTAAAGAAACCATTAGGTAAAAGATGTAATCATTCCAACATGGTTCCAACATGGAAGAGACATTTGTGTGGTCAGTATTAGTAGAAATGAGCAGCTGTGGTTGGTTCCCGGTTCATGTTTTGGATCAGGTTCCAGATGAGCTTAGGCATGGCCTTATACATATGAATACCAGCACAGATTACACTTGTGCTCGGTAACATACTTTGAGTTTTCTGTGAATTGTGTTTTCTTGCATCTTGAGATTTTCTGCTAGTAAATCTTGTAGTGATTCAGAAACACCATTTGACTACAGACTTAATACTAAATCACCCTGAGTTATAGCAAAATACGTTCATGCTAGTGCATATATCAATATTTTTGCTCCAGAAAAAAGGTTAACAGCATTACATGTGTCTTCTGAAGCTTGGTACAATCATCAAAAACTTAAAACAATTGTTTTAGTCAGACTTATTTCATGGATTTGATGGTGTAAATAAAAGTCTTCCACTGACTTTTTATGAATTTTTCTGTTTGAGTGAGGCACTGGACCAGCCCTTTGTTGCTTATGGCCAGTAAACATCACAAAGTATTATTTAAGAAACACATGTCCTGTTAATTCTCCTATACAAACCAAAGCTGGTGAAAGAGTGTATTGGAAGTGTAAAAATATTTTATACATTTTTGTGCTTTTTTTGTTGTGTATCCTGTAGACCAAATTGTCTAACAGAGGTGCAGTTATCATCTCACATATTAGGATAATTCATTGGAACTGGTTTTGCCATTTTCCATTTTTCCCAACATATGATTTTGGGATTCAATAGTTCTAAAATACAGCTTTTCTTGTATTTGCAGCATAATAAATTGAGACATCTTCCATACAAGTTTTATCCTGTCCATAGAACATGCTAATCCTCTACTTATAACAAAATCCTCTGCAGGTCAGACCGTCAACAGCCTTTCTGCTTATGATGTGAAATGCAGAAGAAGAATATGTCACCGTAGTTGATGTCCTTTATGTCTTATTAGTTCTTTGAAATAGTCCAGTTTCAGTCGTGTTCAAGGTATAGAGAGTCATAATAGTAATAGCTGTAGCCATCATTGCAGTTTTACGCCATTTCCTTTATTTTTTGCACCAAGTTGTGGGTCTTCAGTTTCAACTGCTTTTCTTGTAGATTTAGGGCTGTGCCCACCTTTTTTATTATTTTGTGGGGTTGTTAAAGTCTTCTTTTGTATCTGAGGACTTGACTGAGCAGACCCGGAGCCAGATTTCCTTTGCATCTGAGGACTTCTTGAGCCTTTTGGTTTGGCAGGAGGTTGGAGACTCTCTGCTGTTTTGAGTGACTTCAAGCTAAACATTTCACAGTAAGTATTGCACTGGTGAACTGAAGGGAATTCCTCGAGGATCTCTGGATAGCAGCTCTCCTTTAGTCCTTGATATCTAAATAAACAAACAGTTTTGTGAAGAATAAACATACCTAAGGCGACATCAAATTACACCAAAATTTTTATGAAGGACAGTTTACAAGAATTAAAATAACTATTACATTAAAACTGACCTCTAGGTAAGTAGATAAATATACTGTACATACTATATGTGGTAGTTGTTTTACGGGGGAAAGAACTTGTAATTCTTTCCATCAAGCTCTGAGATTTAAACAGTCTTGACAATTAAGATACTAAATCATTAGAAATGAAATGTAATTGTTTATAATAAACAGCTTACTGCAGTAATTGGTGTTTGTATATCTGCTTGGCTTAGCTTTAAAGCTGAAGTTTAATCTGCTGATACTTTGCCTTCCCTGGTGGCTACTTTCCTTTCTTATGTAAATACTAATGAAACTACTAAATAAAACCTTTCCAATTTCAGTACATACCCATTTATAGATCCAGTGACTATATCATTAGGTATCTGCAATGCAGGCAGATAATGGCTGGTTGAGGGGGCTGACAGGACAATGTCTAAAGTTTCCTGAAAACAGGAAGCCTTGCTAATGTCCACATGTTATTCTGAGTCTCCATGATTAAAGGAACTAAAATCCTATGAAAGGGTAGGACTAGAGACAGTAAGGTTGGATGTGGTTGATGTTGGATTCCATCAGCCAGGCAACATTCAAAAGCACACTGTGAAAATTTGACTATGTGAAGTAAAATCACAATGATGAACTTCAGAACAGTAGAGGAACCTGTACGACTATAAAAAAGGGAGTAAAGCTGAAATTAAGTTTTCAAAAATTGTTTATATAGCATTTTAGTAATATAATGACTAGAATGCATATTATGAATGAAAACATTGATAAAAATTGCATAGGATTTGTGGAAGTCAAGTATGCTTATATACAAATAATAGATGCAAGGAAACTACCCACTCTAATATCATCCTTTTCCTCTTGCTTTCAATCTGGTTATCTTACAGGTAGTAGATACCTGAAATAGTGCCTTTTAGAATTTTGGAGATACATCAAGCCATAATGATTAAGGAATTATTTAGACTGGGAGCAGGAACAACGATTCCTGTGTAGCTTTTACCAGCTGGCATGTTACCAGGGAGGAACTGTTCCATAACCTCACTGCAGGTCTGAATACCTTTAGTAACTGATAGAAGAGAATATGCCACATTTTTAAACGTGTACTGACTCAGGTTTCCCTATTTAAAATTTCTCTACTTGTGGGAAAATTACAGTAGCAATCAAATAGATGAAACGCTGCCATTCATGCATTTTAACTTAACAGTAATGAATTAAATAATCTCAAAGTTTATAGTCTACTTACCCCCTGGACTTTGTGGCAATAGCTATGTTGGTTATTTTACATCCAACACCTGTATAAACAGACAAATGGTATTATAGGAAGGTTAATGACAAAATTTGCCTGTTAATATTGAATTTCCGCACTGAATACACTTAATTTAAAGTTTCACCTTCTAGAGTGGTGACAAGGAAATTGCCATTAGTCCACTGGTATACCCAGTGCTGAAAAGTGCAACATTTTTGCTCTATTTCTGAAGAGTTCTTAAAGTGTAATTTTCCTGTAATATCCTTGACACAATACTTTTCAAATCTTCCTTCTAGGTCCTCCTCTATGGTAGCATAGGGGATGTTGTTGGCAGGTCGATAGATCAAATTTAGGGGTAATATCCTAAAAAAGTAATAAAAAAATCACATTTTACCATGACTGCAACACTCTCATCCATATTATACAAAGAAAGCCCTTGCAAAGTGATGAGGACACTTGATTAAATAATACAACTTCTAGAATGTTACATTCATACAGGCTATGGCCATCAGCTAACATTCCGGTATATGAAGAGTCAAAACACTATTATTCATTTGAGGTGGGGAAGAGTTAGAAGATAGGACACAAGCAACAAAGCCAGAAATGTAATTCTTTTTTTCTAGAAGAGTGGGGGAAAGCTAGACTTCTGTCCTTTTTCTCTCACTTTCTGTCTAGTGAAACCATTGTTGGCAAAACAGGGAGAAGAAAATTCTTTAACAAAGCCCCAGTTAGAAGTAAGATCCCAAAAGGAGTTCTAGTCCTTCTCTATTCTATCCAACAGTTTTTTTAAAATTTTGGATTAACACCTAATATATATACAAGGCCTAGTCTATCAATTTTACAGTAGTAAAGGATTTCATATTCTGATAACCACAGTGGAGACCACAGCTCAAAACTTACTCAAGGATCTGTCCAAAGTTAGCGATTCCTCTGCATTCAGCTGCAAATATCTTGCAGTATTCACGGGTAGTATTCTGAACTTTACATTCCTTGAGAGCAAAAGAAAAAATATTAAGGTGTTGACATGTTACCCTAAATTGTAACTTTACTTTTGAAGAGAAAAAAATCATTCCCCCCAGATATTTGTAAGTAGTAGTTCTTTTCTGTTCTAATCTGCTTCACAAAACGAATTATGAAATATGAGATTCTGGTTTATTATACATACTTGGTGCACTTGCAGTGTTCTGATAAGGAACGTTGCAGTGTCTGCATCGTTTAAAAGTGTTTCACCAAAACTGAAATTGTGATTACAAGGGATTGGTAAAATTGAACTTGTATTCCAGAGCAAATGTTTGAGGAAATCAGTTAGCAATTCACAGAAATACGAAATTATATAACTGGGGGTTTTCTATATACCAGAACTGCACAGAACTTCCAAAGATTGCAATATTGCATTTAGTCAATTTGTTGGACATTTGTTGGAAAATTGCATCAACTGATTAATGAAATGGAAGGTAAGTGTATTTTAAAATAGCTTGTGTAACAATTGTTTATGCTATACTTAATTTAATATATTAGAATTATTTATATTGTTTAAAAAATTGAATTTTTCTTTCAGTTTTAATTACACATTGACTTACATAGCCCAGTTTTACAAGTTTAATCCAGAATACAGCTGAATGCCAGAAAAAGATCTAAATATTCTGATAAAGCTGCCAAAATATCTTTGTTTCTGCCAATTCTGTTCCTGAGATGTTTAGTGTATTTCAGGTCTGCTGAATCCAGAAATTACATCAGTTTAATTGAGGGCCCCTCATAAGGTGTGCAAACAGTGTGTCAAGGGTTTACGGATGTGGACAAAGGGAACACGGATCCACCATCGGCTATACGCCCACACTGCTCATTTAGATGAAATCCCAGTGCCGGGTTTTCGTTACACTACCCTCTCTTGAAGAACATGATTATGGTGATGAACTAGGTGACAACAATGAGGAAGAGTTTGAAATTGAAGTGGACTCTGTTTGAAAGGGATTTGATCAGCATGAGTTGAGTGATTTGGCACGTAATTTGGGACTATCGAAGAAGGCTTCAGAACTCCTAGCATCGAGACTGCATGAGAAAAACTTACTTGAAAAAGGAACGAAGGTATCGTACTTTCGAACCAAAGAAATTGCATTTCTGCAGTACTTTAGAACTGACAGTGGCTTTGTGTATTGCCATAACAAACATGATTTAATGAAGGATTTGGGAATTCCAATCTATAACTCAACTGAATGGCAGCTATTCATCAATAGATCAAAGCAGAGCTTAAAGTGTGTCCTCCTTCACAATGGCAATATATTTGGGTCAGTCCCAATTGGCCATTCAGTTTCCCTTTGTGAAGAATATGCAGACATGAAAAGAGTCATTAAGTTGTTGCAATATGACTAACACAATTGGGTCATCTGTGTTGACCTTAAAATGGTATGCTTCCTTCTTGGTCAACAATGCGGATACACCAAGTATCCCTGGTATCTGTGCATGTGGGACAGCAGAGCTCGTGAGAGGGATTGGGTGGAAAGGAATTGGCCTCCAAGATCTGCCCTAAAACCAGGTGATCCAAACATTCTACATGAGCCACTAAAAAGATTATATTCCCGCCTCTGCACATGAAACTGGGTCTGATGAAGTAGTTCGTTAAAGCTTTGCCAACTGAAGGAGACTGTTAAGTACCTCATTTTGGCATTTCCTAGCCTGTCATTTGAAAAATGCTGATGTGTTTGATGGTCAACAGATGCGGCAGCTCATCAAGGATGTACATTTCATGAGGACAATGTCAGAAGTTGAAAATAATGCTTGGTTATCATTCAAAGCCTTAGTCAAGGACTTTCTTGGAAACACATGGGCAAATAATTACAGAAATTGTCCAGAAACTCTTGGAGAGCTACAAAATGCTTGGTTGCAATATGAGCATCAAGGTGCATTTTCTGCATAGCCATCATTCTAACTATCCAGAAAACCTTGGTGCAGTAAGTGGTGAGCAAGGTGAACAATTCCACTAAAATTTGAAGGTCATGGTAGGACGGTATCAGGGTAGATGGGATGTACATATGATAGGTGACTATTGTTGGAGCATCCGGCGGGATTGTCCTAACACTTAACACTCCAGGAAATCTATAAGCATAAATTTTTACCTTAACCGCTTACCCGAATAATTTTCAAATGTTTTACTGCATAATGGTAACTGCTATGCATCGATTCCAATTGGTCACTCAACAAAACTTAAAGAAGAATATGAAAATATCAAAACGGTCTTACAAAAGTTTCCTATCATGAACACCAACGGTCCATATGTGTTGATTAAAAAATGGTGAACTTTCTTCTTGGACAGCAAAGTGGATACACAAAGTAC
>NC_092859.1:116950907-116960606 GCF_032062135.1 Pyxicephalus adspersus | reverse complement strand
ATGAAGCAATTTGTTAGAGCTCTGAACAAGGACGGTAATTGCTTCAAATACATTTGTAGATTCTTCCCTGGATTGAGTACTGAAAAATTTAAAGCAGGAATCTTTGATGGCCCCCAGATTTGGAAATTATTAAAATTTCACAAGTTACATGACTGGTACTGAAGCTTCTGCCTGGCATAGCTATGTCATGGTTGTCAAAAACTTCTTGGGTAACCATACAGCACAAAATATGAAGAACTGGTACAAAACTTGCTTAAACTTTAAAAATTTGGGTGCTACTATGAGTATAACTGTATACAATCTTCATAGCCATTTGCAAAAATTTCCAGAAAACCTTGGCAATTTCAGTAAGTAATAAAGGGAGAGGTTCCATCAAGATATAAAGATGATGGAAGAAAGGTATCAGGGCAGATGGGATAGAAACATGATGCAGACTACTGCTGGAGCCTTCAACATGATTGTCCTGATCATCAGCATAAAAGGAAATCATACAAACTGAGTTTTTTAATGACTTCTTTGTGATTAGTTCTGTAAAAATACTGAATATAGAATATATTGACTTTAAGTACAGTGGTACCTCAGTATAAGTCCGCTTTGGAATAAGTCCAACTTGGTATAAGTCCTGTTTGGACACAAAAAATTTTGCTTGGTAAACAACCTTTGCTTGGTATACAAACTTTGTGCTGGAACTTGTATAAGTCAAAATCAGTCATAACACCGCGGGCTACCCCTATTTACCTCTCTCAAAACAAAGCCACGACTGCACACGAGCGTCAGTACGCCAGTTGCTACCATTCAGTGAACAACCTGCGCTATAACTCTCTATGAATTTTATATAATCTCCCCCTCCTCCCTTCTCAGCACCATACTAGTAGGCACTCGACTCTACTCAGCAAGGTAAAGTGAGGTTACATTTTCATTTATTTCATCTAATTGCTTTTGTATTTATGTACTTTAGTATTAAGCAGTGTTTAAATTATTTTTTACAACCGCATCAATGAAAATTATGCCAATAACTATAGGATTTTTTTTTTCATAGGAACAGATTCATCATTTTCCTTTTATTTGTTATAGGAAAAGTTTGTTTGGTATACGTCCTGTTTGGTATAAGTCCAACAAACAAATTAAGGACTTATACCAAGGTACCACCGTACTTCAAAAGTGTTATTTTGTATACGTATGCATATCTAGTTTAATTTTGCTTAATTTTCATGTTTAGTTTTCTGAAGTTATTAGGTTTATGAGGTTATTATTGAGATCATTATTTCAAAAACTAGAGCCAATCTAGCAAAACCAATAACATATTTGGAAGCTGTGCATCAAACATAACATAAAATGACTTGAATCTGTTTGGCAAGAAAATGTTTGTTGACCAGTGCTGTATATTTGCATATTGGGCCTGATTTATTAAAGCTCTCCAAGGCTGGAGAGGATACACCTTCATCAGTGAAGCTGGGAGATGTCGCTGTTGTGATGATGCTGGAATGTATTTCTTCAAAGTCATTTGTTATTTGCTATGTTTGCTATGCAAATATATTGAATCCTATATCAGATCCATTCCAGGTTTGCTGGATCACCCAGCTTAACTGAGTAAAGCGTATTCTCTCCAGCATTGGAGAGCTTTAATAAATTTGACCCACTGACTTGCAATTTTTGGTCAGTCCCAAAACACCACGCATTCAAGTATGATAATATGGAGGGGACTGGTGAATGCTGAGAATGCTCCAACAGATGAATATTCTGGATGAGATTTGCTTTCTCATTCCTACACATAATCTGACTTTTGTACATTAACCTGATATTTACCAGCCCATAAAATAACTCCACATCCTTTTAATGATCGAAAAACCTGTTTCTTAGGACTGTCTGCTTTTGAAATCAGTTTAGATTGCTGGGCTAAGCAACAGGGGTGGAGTCGAAAAAAAAGTGGGGGCACTATCCATGAGGTGCCTGCCCCCACTACACCCCTGCCTTTGTGTCACTCAGGGGAAGAAACTTCTCCCAGAGTGACGTCATGATACCAGAACCCCCCCAGAGAGTTGTGTTCAGAGAGACAACCCTCCCACCACCCTGAGCCTGCAATGTCTCTGGGAGACGTGGTCCCTGGCTCAGGCTGGTGAGCACCCCCCAGCGGGATCCTTCTACTGACCCCGCAGGGGGTGAACCAGCCAGGGCCTCAAGACCATCAAAGAATTCTTTGCAAAATAAGAGTGGGCATGTAGAGGTGCTGTAGATTGATATACTGATGAATTCATCTCTGTGTAACACTGATCTTTACACTCATCAACATGTTCATGGTTAGCACATGAGCCCAGTAGTATCACTGACTGGCTCATTGTTCTGATTGTTCAGAACCAAAACTCAAGTGTATTTTCTTCTTTGCTATTTATGCGGTTCAGTGGATGTCAACTGATTCTCCTATTCTTGACTCAAGAAGATTGTTCAAAATAAACAATTACTTACCTGAATGGTGAGGTCATAATTCTTTTCAACTAAGGTGTTTTCATTCTTGGTCCCAAAGGTTATTAAGTTTCGGATTTTGATGATACAGGTTTTCCCTGATTCAAAAATTGGTTCCAACCCATAAATCACTTTTACTCTGCAAGACTTTCTTGAAAATCCTTTTCCAGCATGTGGTTCCTCCATGACTATTCTTCCAAAAAACTTGTCTCCCCAGTAGCCAGAGTCAGCCAATCCTTTCGCAAACACCATTGGTGTCATCTCTATCTCTTCTCCAACTAAAATAGCAGCAGAAAATGTTATGGAATACAAAGTTCCAAACACCAAACCATCCGCACTACAAGTATGTATAGTTATATGTTTTGCTGAAATTCTGGAATATTTCTGTAAATCACAAGTGAAGAAACCTTCAAATGCTCATACACCAAAGTTTAAATGAGGCTATAATTAGTGAAAATTCTTACAATGATATAGTGATTTCAAATACATCAACGAACATCAGCTTTTGGCCACCCAAATTTCTTTACCTGTTGCTTTGCCTGCAAAACCTATTTTTTTGCATAGCTGTTTGTGTTTATGCTCTAACTAGGAGTGAGCTGAACAAAAAAATCGATTGGATCCAATCAGATATCATATTTTTATGTATAAATGTATAAATGGCCTTGATTTGGAGATAATTTTTCCAGTAAAAGGCATATTACATAGACATCAGTGGTAAATCATGTAAAATGCAACTACAATGCACAGTGCAACTAGAAAGCACTGCATCCACAACAAAAAAAGAAACAAAAAATTACAAACAATCCTTATACTGCAGATTTTAACTTTTTTTTTTCTCTCATAATCAGATTGTTCTCAACCACACATTTTACACTACATACAATACCTTCCACTTCCTCTCTGGAGATGAATCCAGCCAAAACTGAAAAGAAAAAGAAAATATTTGTATGCATTTTAATAAGTTACTTAATAACACACAATAAAAAAGACATATATGGTTAATGTTTCTATAAATGAAAAGTCTGATATCTACTGTATAAAATACCTGAATAGACAACCCTGAACCTTGATGTTTATACAGATGGCACAAGCTGCCATTGCTGACATCCCTCCACAAAAATGGTGGACTGGCTATTTCTATCTAATCTTGGTTTTAAAATAAATCAGAAAAACCAAAAAAGAGATTCTACCAAGATACATCAAGGGCCCAATTTATAAACCAGGGAATTTGACATTCCCTGGTGAGAATTACTGCCATTGAAACATATTTAGCTTAAAGTTTCCCATGAGGGAATGTTTAAGGGGATGTCTGATTCCCTTTTTCAAAAATAGAGCCCAAAGTAAAACCAAGAGAGTTAGAAGGTGAAAACTTTTTTTGTTTTTGTATGGAAATAAACTAGGAAGGTGGGGAAGATGACTGATATATCTCCCATATATGGGCCAAGGTAAGTATGGTTTTCATGGTTGGTTAAACCCATTCAGTAATATAGATAAGGGGAGTTGTGTTTAGAAAAGTTAAAAGTAATTTGAATAATAGGAAAATACAGAATGTCTGGAAGAAATGCTAGCTGGGGCAGATAATAAAACACACTTACTCTCAGCACTCAGAAGACAGTCTGTTGAATCCGTACCATATTCATTCTCAATGGTGCACTGATAGACTCCACAGTCTTTTACTGACGCTTGCACAATTGCAAGGGCCACCTGCCCTTCATCTCCAGAACTATAAAAAAAATTATAACTGAGTAAAGTTACAGGTTACTTTAACACATTAATGTATTCACCTTACAAGGATTACAAAATGTAACACTCTTCAGAATTTTTATTGGGGTCTATTTATAAAGCAGTGAATCTAAAACTGAAACATTCCTTGGTGGAGGATCTTCCATGTGTTTTACAACGGCAGTAATTGATTGATTCTCCACCTGGGAACGTTAAAAAATGAAAGTTAAAGTGTATTCAGAAAGAAGTCACCACTTATTAATTAGTGACTTACTCAAACTACTAAGTTTCACTACTAACTACTAAGTCTCAATATCAGTTCACCAGTGCAATGTTGGGGGTGATGCCACAGGTGATAAAGAAGCTAATTATGTCATAGTTGAGTTTTCCCCTTAGCATGTCCTATTTTACTGAATGTTGCAATGTAACTCTTTAACAATATTGTTGTGGTTAACTAAGTAACTGTTAGTCATGTATGTACAATATGTATGAAATCATGTCACTATTAGAAAAGGATTGTAAGAAATCAGTTAGCAAAATTACCTATATAGGTCATGCTACAGCTCTTAAGGTACTGTGTCCAGTAGCCATTTGCACAACATTGTATCATGTTTTACACTATTTTTATTTCTCTCCATCATACCTTGTGCAAGTTTGTTGTGCATTTAAAACTTATTTTGGATACATTTCCATTGTGCCTAATTCATATCAATAAACAAAACTTTAACACCCAAATAACCCACAGATTTTCATAATTACCATCTCTTTACTTTTGCCACTGGAATTTCATCTTTGTACCAAGTAATATTTGAGTCACTTAAAATATTGAAGAACTGGCACCAAAGTTTTAAATTCCCAGATGAATCTGAAAATTGTTCTGCTCTTATTTTCCGAATTACCTGTGGAGCTTAAGAAAATTACAGATTTTCAATTGATTTAAGATTATTTAATTTTTGGAAAAAATATAGTTGAAATTTAGCTTTTGTTGTAGAGTTGACATTTTTTTGTTTTTCACACATTGGAGAAGGGTCATATGCTCAGTCTGATTCTTTTTCCTATGTTCCCACTGGAGAGCTTAACACTTACAAAATCAGATGTACGCATTGAGAAACTCTACTTCTCCTGTTCCACTAGCAAATGTAAAAGGTAAATTTTTATTTATTATATGATACATTGGTAAGGTAGGTTAAGGGATATTAATAAAGTCAGAATACAAACCTGACTGTAACAAAAACTATGAAGTAAACTAAAATAGTAAACAAAAATGTATTTACCCATTGATTCTTTTTAACAGTTCTAGCCTAAAGAACAAAGTCTACACCTATAATTTGGACTACTGGACAAACTACTGGAAACTGCAGATTATAAAGGAAAAGACAGAAAAATTGTCAATAAATAGAACTACTCAAAAGAATGCTTTTATGTATTAGACAGATAAATGATGCAATGTGTGTCTTCAATAGTATAGAATAAATGCAATGTTAGGGCAGGCAAATTTTAAGAAAAGATGGATTTCTAGCAAAACGAAAAAATTCCTATGAAAAAAATGTTTTGGTATTATTAACATTTCAAGTTATTTTCTACAATATTCATACTAATAATGTTTGATAACAATTATTGTGTTAATAATGAAAACTGTATTTTGTATGACCATGTTGACAATTTACAGAAATAAAACCAGAAGGCAACATTACATATCTGCAAGTGTAGGGAAAGAGTTATGTTGTTGTTGAAGAGGGAAGGAGTTTAGTGACAGTCTTACATTGCCCTGCCGGGTATAAAAAGAATATGTCACTTAATTGCAGGCACACACAAAAGTATGTCACAATAGCACAACTTTTTATATACAGTACAGACTAGGAATATGTTATAATAAATGGTGCACTATTGATCCATTGTCAAAGCCAGGTAAAACATGGAATTTTTTACATATTCCTTTGTTGCCTTTCATTTTGGCTTGAGCACAGTTCAGTTAGACTGAGCTGATAATAATGTACATACTGATCACTCTGCTGCTCTTGTACATAGGTTAGAAGACCCCAGGCATTGCTAATAGCCTGTATCAACCATAGGGCTTGAATGGAATTTTTTTTTTTAATGAGTTTGTCTCCTATGTTCAACTAAAATAGTGGTAAAAGGATAAAAAGTATTCCTCCAAAGTCTGAGCTAATTGCAACAAAGTTCAGATTGCTTATGTTTACCCCCAGATGTGACTAAAAATAAATGAATGACTCACCTTTATATGGATCTTTTACTTTTTTAATTTCTGTAATCTGTGGTTCTTCCTTAGGTGAAACACCTGAATCTTTTGTTTCGTGAGAACTAGAGTCAGAAGCCTTATTTTGATCCACTGTTTCTTCACATATCTTTGGAACTTCTAGCATTGCCATTCTTCGTGTTGTACCAGGGGAACGTCTTTCCACTGGAGGAGACTGAGGTGCCAGAAGTGAGCTACTTTTTCTAGACAATCCTGGGGATACATTGGGGCTCTCTTTTTTGGAGGGTGGCGTTACAGATCCTATATTAGCATCATCTTCACCCTCTGGTTGTTTTGGCTTAGCAATATATATCTTACGGCGTGCTCCAGAAGCCAGCTCCTGGGGTGTTGCTGAAGGTATTGCAGATAAGTTCTCACTTGACCTCCATTTACGATTGCTGTCTCTTTGGGATTCACACAACATACATTCAGCTGTGTTTTCGGAAGGCAGGCTACCAACAACTATAGAAGGTACAGATAATGCAGCAATGGAATTTGATCCTGAAGCTATTTTTGCTGCAATTTTTCTTGATGTGGAAGGACTAAAACTTAGATCTTCTTTAGTCAAGAAGGTTTCTTCATTGCTACCCTTAGACCTTCTTTTTGGTGTGGCTGGACTCAAAGGAGCACTTTCCACTTGAACTATTTCTCCTTTCTTTGAAAAATCAGTGATTCTTCTGGGAATTGTTGGACTTGTTGTCACTGAATCTGCACTATGAACCATCTCTTCTTCTGATGATGGAGTCAGTTTACCTGAAGTGGAAGTGGAATGCATGCTTTCTGGACTCAGTGGGGAGTCGCTTTCCTTGCCAGATTCATAAATTTTCCGGCAACTTGGAGGACTTTTTTCAGGTGAATACATGTCTCCAGATGAATCTTCATGAGCTTCAACCAAGTTTTTATGGCTTTTTGTTTCAGCTTTATGGTCTTCAGTGTCTGCTGTTTTCATGTGAAACAACATCATTAAAGAATTTTTCAGGGTTGTTACCAGACTGTTATCTTGTTTATCTTGATGTTTCAATACATTTTCCTGAACATTTTCCTCCTCGGAATGTGGGGAAAGTGTTTCACTAGAAAGCAGATCTGCTTTAGGTATTTTCTCTTTAGAGGTTAAACTTTTAGTTACCCGTTGTTCAGATTCTTCATCATGTTTCACAATTTGTGGCAAGGATGGTATTGAACTAGCTACAGAACTTTCGTTCTCAGTACTTGCTCCAGAATCCAAAGCCTTTTTAACATCACGAAGAAGGGTCACCACTGACTGGTTTTGATCCTGTGGTAATATTAAAGAAGAACTGTCTACTGGAGTTTTTGCATCCAGTAGATTTTCAGCTGTTTCTGCAACATGTTTTTGAGTTGGTAATTCTGAAGCAACTTCAGACACTGTTGATAAATCTTTTTCTTCTGCTGCTTTGCTTACTTGCTCAGTAATAATTGTTATTCTAGAGAGGTTGTCACCAGAGGTACCCTCTAACAATGGTTCATTGTTATTAGAATGGCTTGCTTTAGACAGAGATGCCTTAGGTTTCTCTTCCTCCTCTGTCATTTCAACTTCACTGCACCATACATCTGCAACCTCTGAGACATCCTGAGACATTTTCGTGGGATCATTAAATGATCCATCATCATTTTGAACAGCCTGTTTCTCCTTAAATAGCACATCAGATTCTGACTTATTTTCTTCTTTACTATCCGTTTGTTGACATTCAGTTTGCATATCAGCTTCTTGTTGCTCATCCTGAGACACAGCACTTAATGCAGATGTTTCCTCGGTTTCTATATACATAGGTTCTGGTGAGCTTGGACATTTTAAGTTAACCTTCTCTTCTTTGTTTTTCTCTGCTTTTACAACATTTGTTTCAGTGCTCTCAGCTAGGTTCACCACAGGGGTTTCCATATATTCTGAGGATCCATGTACCTGAAAGAAGTAAAGCAGTAATCACAAAAAATGAAATAGGATATTACATAAAACTATACTTGGCATGCTTTTTCATTTGAAGAATGCTTGTCCCCCTAAACAGAGGTTCACTAAGTCGCCAAAAGCCGTCCACTAAACTACTGTGAAGTACAGCATTGCTTTTAAAACAGAAGACAATAACAGGACACAATAACAACTCCAAAATAAAATTAGTGTATTCCTCTATGACAGAGGGTGAAGCAATGAAAATTATCTTTTTATGTTCCAATGCCAAAATGCTAAATTGGAGGTTTAGATTATTGCTATAAAATGGTAGTTCTCAGTGCTGGAACATAAAAATAGTTTTCAGTGTTTTATTTGAATGAGGAATTAACCTCTGGAATGAAACATGCATTGGGCATTTGCTTGACAATGATATATATATATATATATATATATATATATATATATTTCTCGAGCTGTAAATAAATCATTAAACTGTAAATAAAACTTAATACAAAAAGTGTTTCAAAACATAAATGCTACCTCCTGTATCTCGGTCTTTTGAGCTTTTTCCTTCCCAGATTGAGTAGTCTGTGCCTCTACTTCCATGGCCTCTGACATTTGTGCCTCTGCTTTCATTTTCTTTTCTCTCTGTGTTTCTTTAATTTCATCTGCACTCTGTGCCTTGGCCTGTTGTGCATCTACCTTTATTTCCTTGGCTTTTTGTACCCCAGCATTTACTGCCGCAGCCTTCTGTGCCTCTACCTTTTTTACCTCTGCCTTCTGTCCTTCTGCGCTTTTTGCCTTTTCCTTTATTGCCTTTTCCCTCTGTGCCTCTGTGTTCACTGTTTTTGCTTTTGGTGCCTCTGCCTCCTGTCCCTCTGTTTTTGTTGCCCTAGCTTTCTGTGCTTCTGATTTTATCACCTCAGTGCCCTGTGCTTCTGCCTTTATTATCTCTGACTTCTGTGTTTCATCTTTGTGTGCCCCTGTCCTCATTGCTTCTGCTTTTTGTGCCTTCATTGTCTCTGCCCTCTGTTCCTCTGCCTTTAAAAACTCTGCCCGCTGTGCTTCTGCCTTCATTGCCTCTACCCTTTGTGCCTCTGCCTTCTTTTCTTCTGCCCTCTGTGCCTCTGCCTTCATTGTCTCTCCTCGCTGTGTTTTTGCCTTTATTGCCTCTGCCCTATGTGCACTTTGTGGCTCTGCCCTCTTTGTCTCTGCTTTCTGTGTCTCTGTCTTCATCAGTTCTGCTCTTTCAACCTGTGCCTTCATTGCCTCTGCCTTCATTGTCTCTGCTCTTTGTGCCTCTGCCTTCATTGTCTCTGTTTTTTGTGCCTCTGCCTTCATTGTCTCTGCTCTTTGT
>NC_092859.1:116946035-116950601 GCF_032062135.1 Pyxicephalus adspersus | reverse complement strand
CCTCTGCCTTCATTGTCTCTGCTCTTTGTGCCTCTGCCTTCATTGTCTCTGCTCTTTGTACCTCTGCCTTCATTGTCTCTGCTCCTTGTTCCTCTGCCTTCATTGTCTCTGCTCCTTGTTCCTCTGCCCTCTGTGCCTCTGATTTTATAGCCTCTGCCTTCTGTGCCTCTGCCCTCTGTGTCTCTGCTGCCATTTGCTCTGCCTTCTGGCTGAATTCAAGCTGCTGCTGCAACAGAGCATATGCTTTCTGTAAAGCCATATACTCCACTTCTAAATTCTTCAGCTTCTGTAATGTCTCTGTTCGGGCCTTCTCCTTAGAAAAAAACACACACATATATATTATCAATCTTCTATGCAATTACAGTAAACCATAAACAGCAAATAATATGTTTCATTGTTTATAATATGCATAGTACTGTCTCAAAAATACAAAAAAGTGCAAAAATAGTGTACTTGGCATAGAATTGACTTATAGCATACAGCAATGTTTCTCCCCTTGAAAAAACTTTTAGGTGTTTAGGGAACTCCTTCTATAATCACTCTAAACACAACTCACAGGACATTATTGTAGTGATCAGTAGGAAGAATGCATTCTACATTGGAAGGTTTTTGCTGACCCCAAGTATACAGGATAGGTAAATAAACCGGACAGAGAAAGTTGGGGTTTGGTTTTTCATAATCAAATATGCATTGGGTAATAAAGAGGTATAATCAATTCAAATAACATTATTGCATTACAGCACAATAAATATTATATAGGTAGAGAACTCCCTTTGTGATATCACGGGAGGTGATGCATTGGTGTCTATACAAATAAAACCAATAAAACCCCAATAAATGCAGTAAATCAATGAAAATAACTGGTTTAACGTCTCTTTCCCCGACACGTTTTACCGACAGGCTTCTTCAAGTGATACGCTGCGAATCTTACAATAGTTTACAAGGATTTTCATATAGGACTAAGGGATCCCTCAATGTGAATGCCACACCAGCACACTCCTTACATTGTTCAGCGATTTGATTAGGGATTCCTGGACACTAGGATACCACTGGGACACCACCTACCTTGGGTCAACCCACCTTGAGGGATCCCTCACAGGGACAGGGAGTGTGTTGTTTGCAGGGTTACTGGCTTTCAAGGAAAGCAGTAGTTAAATATCAGTTTTAGAAATTGGGTGAACAGTAGGAAGATTGATTTCCATAGCTTTAGCCAGGTATTGCTGCAAGGTGATATTGTAGTTACGTTGGAGGTGTCACTCTGAGTATCATGGGCAATCAGTCGGCACATTTCCATCACGTCATTATCACTAGTCTACTTTCTCATAGATATCAAGTCAAGACTTCTAATTCTGGGAGCATGTATGTCACGGTAGCCTCTATGACTGACATGAACTCTATTCTGGGTATGTTTCAATGGCTACAGAGGTGTCTGTTTATTTTCCTTCGTGAGAATGATGAAATCACACACTGCTTTTAGTGTAGGTGAATTTAGTTGGGCAATATTTGCAAATCCAAACATGGAATAGCTAATCAGTGTCAACATTCTGTGCAGCTGAGAATGAATCACTTCCTAATTATAGAACAAGCCAAGGGTCTAGACATATTTACTTTACTGTCACACCGTATATAAATATACTTATATGCACCCTAATCACAATAGACTACAACAGATCTTTGGAAACAATGGATAGTTTGGTAATTGTTACCAAATCCAAAAAAAATAAATATTTTCTTAGAATCTGATACGTATAGTATAAGTATTTGACCTATTAACCTATATGTACTAATTTTCAGTCTTCTATGTAGCCAAAAACCACCTACCCAGTTAAGGATGGTGGTTGAATAGAAGTTTTAATAGTTCTGGGCCAATGTATCAGATGTTTTTAGATTTAGTTATTTTATACATTTTTTATATAATTATTTTAAAGTGCAGCCATAACAAATAGCATTTTTCATTATTTCAAAGACAGAACACATTAGTAGTTTTTTTTATTTCAAAATTCTATGTAAGCAACAGCATCTGTGCATGAGCTTTTTTTTAAATTCAGAACAACTTTTTAAACCATTTAAATCAATTGATAACAAAAGAACTCCTAAAGTAGCTTGATACAAGTCAACTGCATGTCAGAAGAAAGTCAAATGCACCTTGAATGACCTCAGAAGCATCTCAAGCTTATCCTAAATGTAGGCTAACTGCACCTAAAAGCTCCTAGTATTAACCTGTCATGGACATTACCCATGTAGATGTGACAAGCTGATATACAAGATTATATAAAAAGGACAAAATGCTATATGCCTAATGCATTGAACATACAAAAGGTCACAAATGTTCAGATAAACATAAAACACCTTTACATTCTATACATTAGAAATCTCTATATTTAAGAATACTTTTAATAGTTTCCAAAGTTTTTAAATTCTTTAGGGTATGTCATGACACTACCTCAATTTTAACCCAAAGCTTTCTGTGTCTTTAGAGCAAGTTACCAGATATGTAAAGTGTTAGAAAAAGCACCTCTTGTGGCTCATTTTCTATTGATGTAGGTACACCCCAGAACTGTATTTCCCAAAAGTCCGTTCCCTTTATTCTGTATGTGTGCAGGCTCTTGGAAGTTAATGCTGAGAATCTTGGATAAGATTTTAAGAGAACCAAAGACCCAGGACCTGATTTACTCTCCAAGACTGGACAAGATAGAATATCATGGTAGAACTTGGGTGATTTAGCAAACCTGGAATAGATTTGGGCCAGGATTGAAAAGGTTTGCCAACTAATAGCAAATGACTTTTAAGAGATCCATTCCATGTTCTTCTAGGCCACAGATTTGTCATCCCAAAAAGGATATTTGGAGCATCCTGGTATTTCTATCTAGTAGTAGTTAGATGTATTTAATTTGACTTATTCTTTTAATGTTGAAGATGTTTTATATCTTCCCCAAGACACTTTTGCTCCAAATTAGTGCCAAAAAAATATTTAAACTCTCCAAGGCTGGAGAGGATACACTTTCATCACTGAAGCTAGGTGATCCAGCAAACCTGGAATGGATTTCTTAAAAGTCATTTGCTATTTGTTAGCCAATGTATTCAATCCTCCTCCAATGACCTACTAATGTCTTCCTCACTCATAACCTCATCAAACACACGGATACAAGACTTCTCTAGAGCTGCCCTAACTCTCTGGAATGGTCTTCCTCGTCCTATTCGGCTTGCTCCTACTTTCTGCTCATTTAAAAGAGCACTCAAAACCCATTTTTTCAAACTTGCCTACCCATCTTCTTCTGTCTTTTGAAACCATCACTACTTCCCACCAATACATATCCCACTCCTATTGTGTGTAAATTCCCCCACCTACTAGATTGTAAGACAGGGTCCTCTCCTCCTGTATCACTGTCTGTATTAGTCTGACATTTGCAACCCCTATTTAATGTACAGCTCTGCGTAAAATGTTGGCGCTATATAAATCCTGTTTATTAATAATAATAATAATAATCACCCAAATTCACTGAGCCTTGGAGAGCTTTATTAAATCAGGCTCATTGGTCAATGAACTTGACAAATGCTGGTTGTTCAAGAACAAGATGCGAGACGTGAAAATTGTGCAAAAACCAAATTCTAAAATTTATAATCCCATCCATGCTGTAAGAAAGTCTGCACAGGTGTTAGTTCATTGTGTCCTTGAATTACCATGATTCAGCATTTCACTATTTCAGTACCATAAATACTTGAGTATTAACCAAAATTTTTTTGTGCCCTCAAAATACCATCAGAGAAAGAATATTGCTTATACTTGGGTCCTGTTTTGTCACATGTCCTGGAGCAGCTGTACTTGTCTCCAGTGCCAGGGCATGACAGATCACAGCTGTCAGAGACAAGTACAGGTATTAAAGAGCTTCTACTGGTAAAAAAGTACACTCTACTGGTAGCCAACAACCATGTATTAAAGATCATTAAGAGCAAATGATCCATCATGACTAGCTTTAAGGAACAAAATATTTTTGGGAAAAAAACTAATCACATAGCTTATGTTTTTTTTATGTTTTGGCTTTAAATAAATGTTCTAAAAACAGCAGGCTAAGGATGTATTAAAATTTAAGTTAACTTGGCATTTTTGTTGATGACTTTTTTTGAATGCTACACATTTGTTGCCACAATTTGTCCCCCAGGTTTATACTGATATTAAACTTTCCTGTTTTCTAAGGTAAAAATAAATACCTTGGTTTACACTTAGGTTCTACTAAGACATGTTAATATTAAAAATTTTGGTTCAGCTAATTTAGGTTCAAATGGGGAGTGGGGTATGTCAGCAAAAACTGTAACTGGGACCATCTAGTGTATTCACATATTTGTAGATTCTAGCTCCAGTGCCTAATCGTATTTCAGAGTTGGAAATATAAATGACATCCAGTTTATCACAGAAACAAGACATACCGTATTTTTCGCCGTATAAGACGCACCCAATTTTAAAGGAGGAAAATCTAGAAAAAAAGTTTCTGAAAGATTATTCCCCTTCTGATCACTCATGTGCCATTCATACCGGTATTCCCCTTCTGATCACTCATGTGCCATTCA
>NC_092859.1:116881754-116945759 GCF_032062135.1 Pyxicephalus adspersus | reverse complement strand
AGTATAATATTTTAATTATTTTTTTTAACACATTTGTCGTATAGGACGCACTAACTTTTCCCCCTAAGTTTTGGGGAAGAAAAAGTGCGTCTTATATGGCAAAAAATACGGTAACTCTCTTCTTGACATTCAGCTCTTGCAACTTTTGGATTTGTGCCTCAGTTGCCTGTAGGAATATATGGCAGTAAGTCAGTCATAAGCAAAAGGTTTTTTTTACAAGTCCACCAAAGCACTCTAAAAATGTAAGTCCTTTTAAAAAATGTTTTTACAAAATAAGTTTTGTATATAGCAGAGAAAGGTAAAAACTCTATTTGGTCATCATATGCTCAGTGCACCCTGCAAGGGGGGTTTCTAATACTGGTAATAAAACAGGAAATTAGGGTTAATCTATTCAAACTGAACAAAGCTTTTTTTCCATAGAGCTGTCCCCAGCAAAGGTGTCCCCACTGGAGCATTCTCGCTCACTTGTTTTTCTGATGACACTTCAGAATGTTGGGTTTCCCCTAACTTTTTGTCTTAATGACAATAGTCACCAGGACAAACAAAAAGGTCAAACCTCTGAAACGTAGAAACAGGCTGCCATAATTTTTTTTAGAGGGTCTAACCCTTACCTATTCTATCCAAAACTATGAAACAAAAAAAAAATCTGTACACATATAACAACATGGTTTAACTGAAACATGGCTGGGCAAACATGCAGCTGGGTGAGGATAACTTTTTATTATGCCTTAGTTTGAAACATTACCTAGCTTCTGCTCTATTAAACTTACAGTAACTAATAAGCTGTTTTCTATTTTAAGCTAACCTCCAGAAAGTGGATATATACTCAATTGTAAAACAGCAGTGAAATATAAAACAGCAATATCTTATCAAGTATATATCATACAATCTTGACCATAGCTGAAATAAAATAAGAAACTTTACCTTTGGGCTTGCTGTGACATTGGTTTATCAGTTTAAGGCACTTCTGAGATCATTGAACTATTGAGGAATTCATTGACATGTGCCTTTAACATGCAGTTGACTTTCTTTAGACATTAAATGAAAAAATACTACATTTGATGCATTGATGCAAGCCCCAATTGCTCTTCCCCATGGTTTATAGAGGATAACTGCACTTTCAAAGTACAGTTGTACACTCTTTACTCCCAATCAAAAAGTACCCACCTCCACACATTCATACTTATCATGAGCTCATGTCATCTTTGGTTACTTTTGTTCAAAGAAAGAAAGCAGAGATAATTCTAGGTTGTTTGAAAAACAATGATCCATTTAGATAGTGAGCCCCTTTGTCAAAGATCATCTTAAATGGCTATATGCTGTGCTGCTGTATAATTACAGTATAATTAATTACACCAGCCTTGTGTCATATAGAACGTTAACGTAAGCCAGAACTGCTTTCACAAATACCAGGATATATATAACCAGATTTAAGTTTTAAAATATAAAAAAACAAAACCAGCTTTTGCTGTAATATTAACCTTCAATTCAGAGAAGCCCTATGTCAGCCAATATTATTTTACCCACTTGCTCTGAGTCCAGGTCATTGTGGACCTGCCCCAGCCTGTTACTGTATAGTGAACGGAGAACAGTTATGAGTTCATCTCTCTAACTTGTGACTTTATCTTCATAGCACTCCTGTCAATGTCAAAAAACGTCCAAGGAAAGACAACCATTGAAACAGTGGCAGCATCATGGGCACCCAAGACACAATGATGTGTAAGAGGGTGAGAGGGGTGGCTTGATTTAATGAATTTACATCAAAAACACTAAAATCTACCATAAGTCTCTTCTAATAACATTAGTGGCGAAAGCTTGTAATGTGGTGACAATTTGGGACCCCTAGGATTGCACAGTGGTTGACATGTATTAATGAGATATATGTAATGGAAGACCTGACTGCCTCTATAAGAGGCACCAAGGAGGTAACCAATCAGAGATGGTTCTACTGGACCATGTTCCGCAATTCAACAGAATATCTTACCACCCTCCAAACGAACACCTGAATTACCAATTTTGAGATGCTATCATACAGCCTTATGTCATTCATTTTTACTGGTTGGTATTTATAGCATATGTTTATCCAATCAAGGAATTTTACCCCCTTCCTTCAAAGTTTCCATAACCTTGTATCTCTGCAATGCACTCAAGGAACTCCGACCCAGAAGCAGCATGACATATAATTTATAGGTGTCCCATATAAATCTAAGACACTATATCTACTTGACCTTGAATATGTTTATGGAAAGTGCTGGGGGACACAAGAAAAACTAGTGCAGCAGAAAGCAAAAGATGAAGCACGGTACCACCTGCTCTATTTCAAATGCATTTATGTTTGATGAGCCTAGCAATCATCGGACTGAGTCTACTTACATGACTTTTAATGTTTGGCATGTAGAGGTATTTTGTGGACCTAACCTACAGACACATCATATCTGTCAGTGTAGACATCAAACACTAATTCGGGGAAGGCTCCAGACCAATTTAAAGAGCTACAATAATTCGTTTTAAAACTAAACTGCCACACAATATACTTCTTAATTTTAGAAGCACTTCTAACCTTTTTATAGAAAAATAAAGAATAATGTATATACTCAAATATAAACCAATGCATCTACTTTTAACTGAAAAAACAGATTAACTACATTAATTTAAGGATACACATAGGGCACAAATGTGGCTGTCCTATCATTCAAAACAGTACTCAATAGAAATGTCTATATAATGAGTATAAATGAATACATCCATTTTGTGTTATAATTAAAAAGTAAACAGATTTAAAATCACAAGGGCTTAGCCTGAATTTCCCTGTTTCCCTTTTTATATGTAAACTATTGTGTAATTTTGTTATGATGCTCTTAAATGATCTTCTGTGCATTATTTTCTGGCCACTAGTAGATGGCGCTGTGTCCTCATGTAAAGCATGTAACAAACTCTCTAAGATTAAACTGCACAAAAAGAATTTGCAACACACTTTACATGAATACTGATGTGACCTGACTATAGGCTGAGCTGTAATTTTTAGGTAGAAAACAAATTGTGGTTTTCACATAAATTTACACAGGTTTCACCCATTTAAAATGTGGATTTAATTAGTGAAATGTGTGACTTATGAGTGAAAGTTAAGTGAATCTTGTGCAGAAGCATTTATAAGTACCGTATTTTTCGGACCATAAGACGCACTTTTTTTCCCCCTAAAGTGGGGGGAAAATCAGGGTGCGTCTTATGGTCCGAATGCATATTTTTTTACTTACCTGTATCCCCGCCGGTCCCCGCAGCCAGTGTCCTCTTCCTGTGTCCCAGCGTGCGGCACTTGTGCCTGCCCACGAAGGCGGCGCCGATTGATTTCATGAATGCCGGTCGGCGCCGCCTTCATGGGCGGGCACAAGTGCCACACGCTGGATCTCAGGGAAACACAGAGGAGGAACACAGACAAAGGCAGATAGCAGCCAATGTCTGTGTTCCTCCTCTGTGTTTCCCTGTCTTCCAGCGTGCGGCACTTGTGCCCGCCCACGAAGGCGGCGCCGATTGATTTCATGAATGCCGGTCGGCGCCGCCTTCATGGGCGGGCACAAGTGCCACACGCTGGATCTCAGGGAAACACAGAGGAGGAACACAGACAGAGGCAGATAGCAGCCAATGTCTGTGTTCCTCCTCTGTAGGAGGCTGCTATCTGCCTCTGTCTGTGTTCCTCCTCTGTGTTTCCCTGTCTTCCAGCGTGCGGCACTTGTGCCCGCCCACGAAGGCGGCGCCGATTGATTTCATGAATGCCGGTCGGCGCCGCCTTCATGGGCGGGCACAAGTGCCGCACGCTGGATCTCAGGGGAAATCAAATGAATTTTTTTTTTCTTGTTTTCCCGTGCAGAAAACCTGGTGCGTCTTATAGTCCGGAGCGTCTAATGGTCCGAAAAATACGGTAAATATACATTGTCATATCATAAAGAGGCTAAATAGTGTTGTTATGCCCCAAAGAGCCAATTTCATTTACATAAAATAATGTTTTATTTATGGCTACCCCTACTATTGCTCATACTACAAATACATCAATATTCAACATTTTATTATTATTATACAGTACCATCATATTATGCATCACTGTACAAATTCCATAGTTGTGTGACTAACTGTCTCTCAAAGGAGCTCACAATCCAATGTCCCTACTACAGTCATATGTCATTAATGTAGGCTAAGGTCAATTTAGGGGGGAGCCAATTAACCTAACTGCATGTTTTTGGGATGTGGGAAGAAACCAGAGTACCCGAAAGAAACCCACATGGACACGAGGAGAACCTGCAAACTCCATACAGATAGTGTCCTGGCTGGGATTTGAACCTAGGAACCCGCACAGCAAAGGCCAGAGTGCTAACGCCTGAGCCACCGTGCTGCCCAGTGCATGAATAATCAAGATGTAAAAAATATCATATGGTATAGGTTGGCATTTAGCTTTTGAAGATAGAGATAAAATAACTAGGAGTGATATAATAATCTTTAAAACAACGGAGAGAAATGTTAGGAAGGACCACCCGAGGTGAGTGACTGTATCCATGACCAGATGTGTTGCAGCACTAAAGTGTATGTACAGTTTGGGTACAAGTCAAGGCCTTAGGTACTCATGTAACTCAAACAGCTAGTAGAGGATGAGGATCAATTAACAATAGTCAAGCAGCCAGAAAAGATCATAGTTTAAGGATCCTGGCAATTCCGTAGACCCAGAGCAATGACAGGAGGGTGCTTCCTCTAAAATAAATGTTAGGAAAGAGAGTATGGACCTTCTCTGTGTCACTCCACTCGGTGGATGTCAGCTCAGCAATGGAAGTTCCTCATGGTTAACTCTTTCCATGGAAGGACCAGCAGTGTTGGGGAATTTGAAAAAGGGTGAAAAAGTAAGGTAACTCCCATGCCTTGGCTTAACTGGACTGATCACCTAAAGTCTTTAAAGACAGGGGAAACGCAGAGGCAATGCTATTGATTATAGAGCTGATGCTCAGCAGCTAACTTTGCTAGGTTGGGGTTTATAAAGTGTCTGCATGAGGAAAGCAGCATCCAAGGGCACTTCCAGGCTCTACCATGCAAGCCTAGCTTCCAAATACAGGTTATAGTTTAAGATGCAGTTCACAAATAACTCTTGCAACACAGTGGCAATCTCAACTGGAGAAAAGATCCAAAGCAACAAAATGATTAGGTACCTTGTTGACAGTAAACATTCTCCTTCTTCTTTAGTTGCGCACTGGTAATTTTGGCTGACAAAGTTCTGTCTTAAGTTAACATACTATATAAGTCAAGGTCGATGTTAATTAATTATACTGCAAGATTACATAGCCTGTGGACTTGTGAAATATATCAAAATATGACAGAACATTTTCCTTTTATTTAGGAAGTGTTATCAAATGCAGTATTTATTATTACATAACTCTGTGTGTTCTTTTTAAATCACAGTGATAACTGAAATCACCCAAAGAGGTCTGATCTAAAGTTCATATATCTTTGGATGTTGGTGCTGATAATATACATTCAAGTTGACACAATTTACAGTTAATGGAAAATGTCCAGAATTGTAGCCTTTTTGATTCTTATCAATTTCTGTGTATTATTGTCAGTTTTCCTGATACTGAGCCCTGGGGAAAGCATAAAAACTATTGATGGATCTGCAAGAAAAACGTTGAATTGTACAAATCAGGGAAAGAATATAAAAATATGTGGAGCTTAGAAAATGCCAGTCAGCAAATATTTAAAAAAAGTTGAAAGTTTTGGTAAACCAACCAAGATATCATCCACAAATGCCAGAAAAAAAAATGTTGAGATGCCAATAAAAACCCACAAACCTTGTTGTTGTTGCAAGATACACAGTATACTAGAATCAGAATGGGTTGTGTGGTTAAATTGTGAAAAAAAAAGTCCTTTGGAGCGATGAGACTTAATTGAACTTTATCATCACAACCATGGACTCAAAAGGCTTATGACTAAAAAGAAAAGTGGTTTCATAATATTAAAAGCCCGGAGATGTAACAAAGGAGAAAAAAAGGTTACAGCCAAAGACAGAAATGGAACCTATTTATTTTTCAGTATTATATTTTGGGTTCGCAAATTAGTTGTTCAACCTTCCAAATAAAAGAGCAGACTCTTTAGGAAGGTTAACTGAGTTCTGTGTTTTTCAGATTGTTAATTGACCTAAATTGTCTACATCCCTGGTACCCAACCTGCGGAATTTTTGTACTTACTGCATGTCCTTTGGAGCTCCTCCATACAGTGTTTTCCTTACGTAGTTGCTTACTGAAGCCAGTGAAAAAATATTATTCTTTAAAGTGTGTTCTAGTCATTAAATTGTTCCGTTTGGCATATTTGAAGTCTCTGATCATATCCACGAACATGTCTGTGTTCTTTGACTATCGCTTGCAGCAAGCCTGTGGTCTTTGACCATCACCTATTATACCTTCTATATCAAGGAAAAAGAGGCTCCAATAACCTACATGATCTGTCGTTGCTAAAAGGTAATTGAGATTCTGTGCTGAAGTATCACTGGCTGCTTGAGAGAAATTTCCATTGCATTACTAAGCAACCTCTATTTTACTTATAAGCAGCTTTGTATCTCTAAGACATCCTTTCATCAAAGAATATATAATGTTTTTTTGCTGTTGCATTAAGGCATGGTTAAAAATGCAAATATATACAAAACTGCTAAAAAGTGACTATGTGCTAGAGGTACAGAAGGTACAAGCCCCTAAATACCAAGGTCAGAACTGTTCAGGATATGGTACTTAATGTCACTTTTTACAGATGTGAAAACTGGACAAAACTGGAAAAGTATACCTTAGAACTTTCAGGTCCAAAAATAATGAAGTAATAAAACATAGACAGCAAGTAAAACAATCAAATTGATCCTCCAGTAAATAAAGCTCAAACTTTTATTAAAAGCCCAGATGAATATACTGAAGATGTCATTTTTGGACATATTATAGGAAGAACTAACTCTGCCTCTGGTATCCAACACTTCTGAGGGTGTCAGATACCAGTTTCTTTGCTGAGCACCATGGTTTCTCCTGTGAATCACAATGTGACAATTGTGTCATGCAGTGCCATTGAGGTTGGTGGAAATATTTAGCTGTGAACCAGGCATGTAACAGGCATGTCATGCAGAAGTGTGGAACACTAAAAGTTCTGGAATTATTCAAGTGAACATTGAAAACACTGGAGAGAATGAACATTGAAAACACTACTTGCTGGAAAGTTAGTTTTGTTTTATTTTTATTACAGGATATAACTGATTTTTTTATACTGCACTACTGTTACGATTACCGTTATGACTTTATACATATATTATATAACTCTGCATGAAAATTACTAGATTTGTAGTGTCTGCCCTCATGAGTGTCTGCCCTCATCAGAAGCCTTAGTTCCTGTTTCTTTTAGCCCATCATCATAATTAATAATAAAATCTTTGTAATATTTGCAAACAGTTGCATGTAAAAAGTAATCTATCTTACATCAGTTATATCAGTGTACTCTACTAAAAAAACTTTCAGACTTTATGAGACAGCTGTGCCATAAATCATTTTCACACAAAAGAACAAGAGGTTTGGAATAGTTCCGTTTGGAACACAGTAAAGGTATCAGCTATGATTCTCCTTCGGAACATGTAAGTGTCTTGGCTATAATTAGGTACCTTCTGAAGCATCTTAGTCAAGATGGAAAAAAATTTTGTATGAGACAAGTAAACAAGAAAATAAACTTACTTCAATGGGATTGACCAGGGACATCTTGTTGACCTCTAAGGGTTGCTCCTTGTGTGGTTTCCCCCCATCTTTCTCTGTATTTGTAAATGTATTCTTGTTATCATGTGCTGATGTTGCATCAGAGGATATTTTCTCAGGTACCAATGCTGGAGTTACCTGCTCTGTAGATCTTACTTCCTTTATTCTTTGCTCTGTATTACTACTTACTGGGACCAACAAAGGTGAATCAGTGGTTCTTTCCACAGCAGCTAACTTTTGCAGTTCAGGTTTTGGCTTAACCTCTGGTGATGTCTGACTTAAATTAGAAACTCGTCCAGGTCCAAACTTTAAAGCTGTTACTGGTGAAGTTTTGTGTCCAGCAGACAGTTCTCTTTGTTCTTTTATTCTTCTTGGGGCAGCTTTTGGTGTTTCTTTGCTCTGTACTTCAGTTGATGACTTTGCATGAGTTACACTAGAAGTTTGAAGGTCTCCCTTTGTTTTCTGGTCTTTTTTGAGTGTTGGCAGACCTTTTTCTTCCTTTGTATGTTGTTGTGAATTATCAAGAAACATTTCTTTGAGGGAAAACCTAATATCTCCCTTAGATTGTGAACTAACTGGTTTTGGAATGGAAGGCACAACACCATCTTTTAATTTCATAGTATCTTTTGCTACTACAGATTTTGATGATTTATTAGAGGCAATGGGAGGTGCAAACCTTTTATTTGATGTCCCTGGAGTAATTTCCACCTCCATTTTTTCTTCTGGTGGGGATTTAGAAGTATCTTTACTAAATCGAGACCTTCTTGGAGCAGGACTTATGCTTTCCACTTTTTTTGGGTTTCCTTGTATTGCTTCCTCTTTTTTGGAGTCTGGAATAGGTAAAGGAGGTTCCTCTTCTTTTTTCTTCTTTTTTGCATAGGACTCTTTAGAGGCTTGCTTTTTTGTTATAACTTCTACTGTTTCATAGACATAAGCAAGAAATTCTTTCCCATTTTCTTCAATGTTTTCAGGTAGAGTATAACCATTGGTGGTTACCTCTTCCTTTGGCTTACTGTCAATTTCAGCAAAGCCATTGACTACATTTTGTGGTTGCTCTGCTGTCTTTGCAATTTCCTCTTGTAGCCTTGAGCTTGGATCAGGAATATGGACCTTAATTAATTCCTCTTTATCTTCTGATGAAGTTAAGGCATTTTCAATCTTCTCAGAAGAGAACCTTCGTTTCCTTTGAATCCTTTCAGGACTCAAAGCCCTCAGTCTTTCACCTTCCTCAAAGTTCTCTTTGACTTTCCTCCTACTTTGCTCAATCTCACGCATTTTGGCTTCTGCTTTTCTCTTGAGTTTTGCAAACCACCTTTGGTGGATTTTGTATTCAGTCATTGTTCCAACTTCTAGTACTCCTGAACAGGAAACAATGCCTTTGTTATTCCTGGCTGATGCTTGATAAATTGCTGCATCTTCTTCACTGCACCTAAGATATAGATTTGCTATGATTAGAACTAAGCAAATATTAGAAGTTAAATTTAATCCAATAAAACTGTAATA
This sequence comes from Pyxicephalus adspersus, assembly GCF_032062135.1. Taxonomy (NCBI): domain Eukaryota; kingdom Metazoa; phylum Chordata; class Amphibia; order Anura; family Pyxicephalidae; genus Pyxicephalus; species Pyxicephalus adspersus. Next base: position 116,936,508 of record NC_092859.1, on the reverse strand, counting down.
ATGACTCACTTGTAAATTTGTAAGGTATGCCGCTTCCCATTACGCTGTATTTCATATTTTGGCAAACCACAATATCTATCCATTTCCTCATCATCCTTGTACCACGTAACCTCTGGCTCCGGGTGTCCTATAGAAAAGTTTTTTTTTAAATTATTTCATATGATTATTTTAATAAAACAATACTAAAAGGACAATAAGAATCTATATACGTATATATGTTGTGGGAGATAAGCTTCAATGCACTTGCCAAAGGTGCAAAGAGGTATTTGAGGCTCCAGTTCACTTTCAAAGGACCAGACAGACTATATGTGCAATTTTATTGCAATGTATTACTTTATTAACAATCTTTGATAAGGAGATGACAAACTACTCTTTTAATGTGTGATCTTTTCATGTTTTTTATTATATTTTGAACAAGGAAAACTGTTGGATTTTATCCATATATCATTTGTATGAGAAGCCCATTTGCCTTCATTTTTGATAAATTATGAAAGAAACATACTTGTCTAATTTTTGTTTTAATTAAAAAGTAAAATAAACACATATTTCGAAAGAATAAATGTTTTCATTAGACATTATTGTATTATATGTATTATTCTATTTTCACATATCACAGGGCAGTAAGAGTGCAGATGCCCACCATCTGGTCCATTCATGCTGATGTAAAAGAGAGATTAACTGTATTGTAGGGATGAAATAAATAAAGACATTGGCAGTACTTGAGAGGTGATGTGTGGCAGAGATTAACTGTGCTTGCGTTGTGATATAGGAGAAAGAGAGAAGTGTTATATAATATATTAAAATACCCTGTTCTTCGTGTCAGAATAAAAAAAAAAAAGTATTCTCTGGTTTGAGGATAGCCATGTTTTCCAATGAGTGCTTGACAATTTTTATCCAGTAAAAACATTTTTCTTAATTTTAGATACCACTATCTGGAGCTCCGTTAGCAAGATGTACCTTCTTGACAACATACTATCAGACAGAAAGAGAGGCCCACAGCATTAAGAGCAGGGCCTCATGACAGGGGTGTAAGGGGCTGCCCAGGGAAAGGAGTGAGGGGGGGCTGGAGTTATCAGCAAAGGTGTTGGATTGGGGGAATTTGAAAGATGCGGAGGAGAAAGAAAATGAGAGGATGGATATTAAAAGGGGTGGAGATATTATATAGATAAAAGGGGGCTGTGTCAGAGGTCGTCACAGTTTTTTAAGAAGAAAATTCCCACCCTCCCTCCCTAAAGGTTTAGGTTTAGTGGGCGGTTGGGGTTGGGGGGAAGGTAAGTGCCCGTGGTAAGTTTGGTGGTGAAGGGGCATCCCGGGTGGTGGAGTTCCCCTTTAAGATGTTTAATGTGGGCCCCTGAGGCAAGGTGGGCCTAGGGGCCTTAGTGGTGGTTATGGTGGGTTGCAAACATTGCAACTGGGCGGGCTTTACCTTTCAGGACCTGCAGCCTGGTAAAATTAGGAAAAGTTAAAAGAGGTGGGTAATTTAAATGTTAAGGGTTAATAATGGAAGTAAAGTATAGAGTTAGAGTTATTACACTGTTATTTAAATAGTTATTTATATTTATTCATGTTTCAGGGTAATGTGTTAATATTAATGTTATGTTTGGTTGTTTATGTTATTTAAGGTTCATTAATGTTATGTATGTCTAAAGTTATTTTATTTATGTTTATTTATGAAAAGTTATGTTAATTGGTTATTTAAATAAACGGCTGCTTGCCAGCCAATTTTAAGTCCAAAAAAGAGTGTGGTGTTTTATGTAAGATGGGGGTTAGGGGAGGGGGTTGGCAAGCGGAGGTGGGGAAGGGGAAAAAGTAATTGGTTGGAGGAGGGTAAAATATAAAAGGGGGGGAGAGGGGGTGGAGCCTGGGCAAGGGATCCCCACTACCCTTGTCAAGTGAAAGTAACACAAAGAAACAGTAATGCTTTTCATTCTTTAAAGTATAGAAATAATGAGTGGAAAGTAATGATAAAGAAAAAAACAAGAACAATGCTTTGTGTAGCTAAGCAAGGCAACCATATTGCTCTGGAACAACCACAGAACAGTGCTACAGATTTTAGGCATGTTTTACAAATGTGAAAATAACACAGAAAAATGTCAAAATACAAAATGTGCTTACTAAAATTTTTTTTAGGTTTCTTCCATTGACAGCTATACTACAGATGAATGCACACAAATACCTCATACAGCCTAATGGCATCCACTGGTACATAAAAACAACATGACATTGTTTATATTGATGCATTACAAGATAAAAAAGAGACAAGCATTTTTGATCAGTAGAATTTCCCCTTTTAGCCCGGTTTCCCAGAGAATCTGAACATTATTGCAAGGGTTCCTCAGGAGTTAAAAAAAGGTGGGAAAGGCTAGTATAAAATGTATGGTGGACATATAATGTTGGACATGTAACACTGAGAAGGAAAAAAAATCAAGATAGAAATGTGCCAGTAACATATTGTGAAATCAAAGTGGCCAAGTGTCTTCAGAAAAGGTAATATAACAGAGGAGGGAAAAGAAAATGTTCTATGAGTTTATAGGGTTAAACAGGACTGAAATGATGCACAAGAGGTTCCCCCTAATGTGCTGCGTTTTGTTTGGGGTTAAACTGGTGTTGAAATCTCCACTATGCCTCCGCTACATTCTGCTCCTTGCAAAACCAAGCCGTCAAAATGACCACTCAATTCTACAAATGGCACTCTTTCATTGTAATCACTAGGGCTCCATTGTCCAATGTGACAGCAGTCCTAATAGATCAGAGTGGTCCAGCTGTCAAAGTGACAGAGCTCTTCCAGTGTGTTCTAAAGCAGTGGTCCCCAACCTTTTGGGGCCCACGGACCACTAAATCTGGGGACCCCTGATCTGAAGGACTGGCCCTTTCAGTGTGACAGCCATGTCAAAGAGGTATAGTGAAAGAAAGCTGATATACGAGAACAAACATTTTAAAGAGGTTTGGAAGCTGTGGTGGAAACTGTGTGCAGATCCATAATAAATCAGGTCATCTCTACCTAAAAGATGAAATAAAAATCATGTTGAGTAGCTGTAACTTGACAGGCAAGGTGTACAAATATTAAGTGCAGCAATAATTACTGTAAGATGAGACTTGGTGTTATAGAACAATCATCTCCAGAGACGATGGGCCTGATTTATTAAAGTTTGAGAGGATACGCTTTCATTAGTGAAGCTGGGTGATCCAGTAAATCTGAAATGGATCTAGTCCAGGATTGAAAACATTTGCCAACAAATAGCAAATGACTTTTAGGAAATTCATTCCAGGTTTGCCGGATCACACAGCTTTACTTTCGAAAGTGTATCCTCTCCAGCCTTGGAGAACTTTATTAAATCAGGACCAATGGTGTGACTGGAGACAATAATATTTAAGCAATGACATTTATAAAAGTTTTTGGTGATACATTTGAAAGAGATGTATGTAAGTAAATCTTTTATTCTTTTTCTTTTTAGGGGAAAAATTGTTTTCCTATTTTTCTAACCTAAATAAGCTGATGTTTGACAGCACTGGCAGCAGGTGCCAAGTTGCTCCCGTGGATAGTTTATCTTTGGACGTCAGCGTTTGAAAGCTGATCCGCTGTCACTTCACACCAGCTTCATATCCCTCCTTTACCCCTTCTGCCCAGCAGCTCCATGGTTGCATCACTGCGTTCTCTCCAGATTCATTTCATTGTCTCTTTCCATGTAAACTCAGTGAAGCACCTACTGTTTACAGGATATTATTAGTCCATATCTAATGATTTTAAATAACTGCGTTGGAACTAAAAAAGTGTTCATGATGTAATTAAGGTTGACTGATTTTACCTTTAAATATTAAGCTTCAAACATTGTTCAAAGTAAAGAAAAAACATTTTCCTCTACACTTAGTCTACCTGTAGATTAAAATTTTAACAAACAGGTTAATTCCATTACAACCGTACAAAGAGCAAAGCAATACATATAAAGTCCTGTACATAAAGGAAGTATTGGGAACTAGTCTTGCTCTGACTTCAATAGGTTGGATTCTGCTGGTTATGAAATGCTGCACTGATGTTTTGTTATTTGCACTCTAATTATCTGCAGTGAAAAGCTTTGTACTTTTTCTGGTAATTTTTGTATAGTCTTTTTCTTGATACAGTTTGTGAAATTGTCAAATGAGCATGCTATGGACATCTTTTGTCATATTTTGTGCTAGCAGCTCACTTTGTTCCTAACATGTGTACAGGACCTTACGCAAAAGGATTTCCAGAACACCAAGTCCCCGTACTGGCAGGTTTAAAGAAGGGTCATTCCTAAAGTGTGTGCATGCCTCTAGGATGCCAAAACTGAGAGAGTATATTAAGCCAAATGGCATGATACACACTAGCACCCAATAAAGTGCTCACTTTGCAATGTGTCTACAAAATCATTTCCTAGCTCATGTCTTGTGCTGTCCAGTTTTCCACAACACTCTTCAGAGCAGACCCTCACCGATAAAGATCATTAAACAGTTGGGTTCTTTAAACCATGAACAATCATATTTTCATCCCATAAACTCCATCAGGAGGTATGTATTCTGTATTATGTATTTATAATCTACATTTCCTCCTGGCAAAAAAATTACAAAACAAATAAACCTGCCAACTATTTCACTCCCAATCAAAATGTTGTAGTGCACCGATCAAATTTTTTTGGCAGTGTATTTGGGTTCTAAAAACTGTAGCCCTTAACCTCTTCACACCTATTAAAAGTGACAGTGCATCAGATACTAGTTATTTCTAACCTTCAATTAATTTATTTGCCTTTGAAGTGCCAGGCAGTTCGAACTGACACCTCAGGCAGTGGGCAGATGCCTTGATTGGCTTTTGACCCTGTGGTCACAATGATCAAAATCATAGTGATCACTGTGTTAGGACAAGCAATAGCTGTTGTGTCCATTCTCCCTTTCTGGCAGAACACTTTACAACTATGAATATAAATACGTTTCCATTTTTACTTATTTACTTGAAAAGAAAAAAAAAAGAAAAGAAAGCCATTATCATCCTGACAAAATACTTACTTGTTTTGGAAAATATATTTACAGTCAAACAAACGCATCACAGACAAAGGAATTGGTACTAAAGTAGTTAACTCATCCCCTAACCCAAATCTTCAGTTCCTTATCATGAACAAATAATATCCACAACCATAATATTCCAAGTAGCGCAGACCACAAAGATGCCCAGCAGGGCATTTTGTAGATATATATTAATAATACATGAAAGATTTAACCGCCAGGATTAAAGCCCAGTTTAATCAAATGTTACTGTTCACCCAAGGAAGAAATTTGTTTCTCCAAAAAGATGAGACGTATTGTTTTTAAGCTTCATTAGTTCAGCTTCAGTATATTGCTGATTATTAGAAAGTGGCTACAAAGGCAAGGAACATACACTGACCTAAAAAGTGTTTAACTTAACATAGGAATAAACTATATACAAATGTTCTATCTGTGTACAGCTACATTATGCTACTTTTGTACTCATATCTGTGGCGCATATCACCTGGCTTTTACTTTACTGCAGCTCTCATCATTCTCTTTAGCATTCAACACCTCTGGTAGTGTTGAGAGGCTGTGCCCCCGCTGCATACTGTAGTTCAGCCTTCTGACCTTTATGTCACTTCTATGTCCTATAGTGATGTGGGACCATGGATGTGGGGTGATGTGAAGGCCAGGAACTACACCGCATGTAAATGCTGAAGAGAATTACAGGGAATATAGCAATGGTAGACAACATGGGCTGCCATAAAGTTAGGTATAGATGCTTTTTATATCTCATGGCAGGGACCTGGGCTGCTGAGTTTTCCTTATTCTTGATAGTTTTATGGTATAATCAAATCAAAAAAAGTATGTATATATATATATATATATATACCTATATATATATATATATTTTTTATTCTTTATTTCTTTATTTATTTGCAATATGGCTTACATGAAGGCACAACTGCTTCTCAGAATTCCCATATACAGATCATTTCTACTTTTATTAGAAATTTGAAGGTAAAGTACAAGTAAAATGTCAAGTATCTCAAAGTTATTTTTGCTTAGATTCAATTTAAGACTCTCCCTTGCCTAATAAAATGTACACACTGCAGATTTTCTTGTAGGTCACTAATGGGGAAAATGGAGAAACTTGAGTATCCCTAACCTGGATATTTGATCTTATTCATAATCTCTTGGGCACCTTAAATTCATAACGATCAATCGCAGTCTTGTTATATCTCCCAGAGGATAGGCTTATCAAATAAGAGCAATAACTGCTCAACCACAAGTAACTGGAGTAGCTTGGAAAGATGCAGTAATACATATTGCAAAGTTTTAAAGTGGAACTAAACCCAAAAAAGACAACTCCTTTTATGCAGAAAGAATCAGGGATTTTTAATTGCACTCACCTGTCCCTGTACTGTCATAGCCATAGCCATCTTCCTTTTTCATTCTTTGACCAGGCTGGGGAGAAGTAACTCCCATGCAAATGTGCAGGAGATCATTCATGCAGCAGCTGCAGGGGAAGCCTGGATGTGCCAGTTGTCATATTAGGATAGCTATCAGACAGGTAAGAATACTTATTGCAGAAGGGACATTGCCTGTCCCTTTCTGCAATAAAGCCTTGCCTGATTTCAAGTTTTGAGGGCAGAACTTTAGTTTCAGCTTTAAAAAGACTAAACAGAATCCTGATAATTGAAAAACTTTCCAGCATTCTCAGAGGCACCCTAACCAAATTTTTGTGAATGTGACATATACACTCACCTATATGTAGATGTTTTAAAAGTTTTTTTTATTAAATATATACCAGTAGTTAAAACCTTGTATAGACTGTAACTAATTGAAGCTGAATTTAAATTGAAATTCTTACCTGAAACCATGCAGATGAATTTAGCATCACTGCCCTCTGACACAGCCCTGGCTTTCAACGTTGTCTCAAAACATGGTTGTGTTTCTTCAGTCAATTGAGATATAATATTGCAAAATGTGGTCCTGGAAAAAGCAAATAAGGCTTTAGGTAGGGATTACAGTATACAGAAAACAGAACATAGTAAAGTGGAGGTATTTCTCATTGCAATATTTTTTTTAATTGCTTCTAAGGGTATAAACCGAAATATTTGGCAGATCCATTATTCACACCTGAAATTCATGTAATATCATTAGACTATTTAAAGGATTCACACGATTTTTATTTATAATTCACATCTAATCTAATATTTGTTTCAACATAGAATACGTATGTTTTATGAGTAAATACATGCTATTAAATTGCATCATGCACTGATTTTCAATAGCATTAGCACCAAAAATAGATTCAAAATAAAACTGTTTACTGAGTAGCCCCTCTCACCTATTCATTTACTGTTATAAACACCCAAACCCTTTTACTTCCTCTGCCTAAATTCTGAAATCCAACTCCTAGTATTGACCCCTTTTGTCCCAGTCAGAGTGCTGCTGTAAAGAAAATTACATTAAGAATAAGTCAAAATCAAATCAAATTAAGTTATCCATTCATGATGATTCTATTTGATGATAAATACAGTTCATAACTTTTTGTTGGCGTGTTTTTTTCCAAATAAGCCAGAAATTATCATTTACCTATCCCATAAAACAAACTCATAATTCTTGACCTATTCCTGAAATGTATCCCAATCCTTAAAGTTAACACTTAATCTGACCCTAACACTGAACACTTAACTTACTAGTGAGACATAAAGCATCTCCAATTTGTTGATTACATCAACTACCAATTATAGCAAAGTAGCCTGTTTTAATATTCCATGTTTACCATATCAATATACTGCAGCAATTATGAAGATGTGTTTGGTACAAGTATTATTGCAACTGCACTGCACCTGATAGTATGTAAGCATATTGGTGAAGTCAAAATGCTTACATTAAAAGTCAAAAGCTGAAACAAGTTTGCAGAACTGTTTGAATATTACTTAGGTAGATCTAGCTTTTTCGGGGCTCAGTGCCTGAATAGGTAGTTTAGGATGACTTGAAACCTGCACTTTTAAAAACAAGTCAGAAATTGCAGTCTTAAGGCCTTTGAAAAGACTCTCAATGCACTGTCAAGACATTGGAACCCTAATAGGAAAGCATTTAAAAACACAATGGCCCTGAGTTATTAAAGCTCTCCAAGGCTGGAGAGGACACACTTTATTCAGTGAAGTTGTGTGATCCAGCAAACCTTTAATGGATTTCTTAAAAGTTTCAATCCTGGCCCATATCCATTCCAGGTTTGCTGGATCACCCAGGTTCACATATGAAAGTATATCCTTCCCAGTTTTGGAGAGCTTTAATAAATCAGCTCCAACATCTCCAGTAACCCACCACATTTTACCTAGTTTAGCTAAGAGACTTCAGTACCCAGAGTAATAATAGTTGTCACTTCAATAGATTTAATGATGTCTTGATGTTCAGTGCCAACACCATGCCTGCAATCCCTCTGGGGTAAAGTTTCAATTTCTGGCAATGACAAGGGTGGGTTTATTTCAGTGTAAATCCTACTCCCATTGCTTTCACTAGGTGTGGGGATTTATTCAAACAGAAATAGCTTTTTGGTGGAAACCAACAAATAAACTGAATGAAACACATAACAGCTGAGTTTAGAAGGTACAAAAATCTAATCTGATACCTGTATCTGTATGTGAACATGGGATGAGGGTGAAATATATTTTTATATGGGATTGAATGAAAATTGTGATATTTCACACCAATAGTTCACAGAGAGCAGCACTATTTTTGTATTGAGCATAATATTTTGGAAGAACTACAGTTTTCAAACTTAAGGTGCAAAGAAAACTACTGGGACTGTTTTGCAGTGACAACATTTTATTCTGAAGGAGAAGGGAGATGTCATAATGTTAAAGCAGTAAAGTACAGCAGTTTAACATAAAAAGTTTTAGTGTGTGGATTTTAAATATATAAACATCTTACATTGATACTTTATCTGAGAGCAAATCAAAAGGTACTTCCAGCAGTAGCTTAAATCATAGTACCATGTAAGTGGCCACCAGGAGACAAAAAAGTCCAATGGGAGCCACAAATTACAATAGAGGATGGTGTATGTAAAGCTGTCTGCTAGTTCTAAGCTAAATGATGAAGTTTAGGGTATATGTCTAGTCTACTTTTCCTAGCTGGTGTTACAACAGTAACCATATGATAACATACCTACATTATAAAGACATTTTCAGCACCCTTTAGACCCATTGGCCCTAATTTATTAAAGCTCTCCAAGCCTGGAGAGAATACACTTTCACCAGTGAAGCTGGGTTATCCAACAAACCTGGCATGGATCTGGTTCAGGATTCAAAGCATTTGCTAGCAAATAGCAAATGACATTGAAGAAATCCATTCCAGGTTTGCTGGATCACCCAGCTTCACTGGTGAAAGTGTAGTCTCTCCAGCCTTGGAGAGCTTTAATAAATCAGGCCTATTGTCCTCCAATGGCTCCATTGGGTATACATGGTGCCCCAAACCGAACTACTAATGGTTTGACTTTTGGGTTTATAGGCAGGTGAAGTATTGATGTTAGATGTTGATTTAATTAAATGATTATTTATTTAAAATCTACAAACAAAAACATTGTATGTCAAATTGCTTATGTGCTGATTTAGGATTACAATAGCCCCTTTTCTCCTAAAGAAACAAAAATGTGCAGAGAAGAGAGATCGATTCATCATCAGATTTACTTTGTGGCACTATTTTAATGAAACAATTTACCACTCATCTATATTGTGGTATAAGTATCTTCAAAGGTATTAACACCCAATAATTATATACATCCATGTGTGTGTTACATGTGTGGAGTGGGAGCTGAGAAGCCAGGCAAATTTGTGACTACAAAGTAATAATTAGACTTGGTAATCCAATTCTTTATATTTGAGTCTCACATCAGACTACTCCCCTTGTTTTTTAATTTTTAATGCATATGTCACCACAATGACTACAAGAATCTTTTCACCTGCCATCCACTTTCTGCTGACGGTAATACAGTTTGATATCTTCACAGCTGGGGTCCCTTTTTATATAGGAAGCTTTAAGAGGCTTATGTAAAAGTTGAATAAAACCTTGAGATACATATGCAATAGAATCTGGCTAACCACTGGTTAGCTTATGCACACTTCAGCTTTCTGTAAGGATATGTAATACTCAATGATTAACCTCTCATGTTTGGTCTCTTTTGGCATGGTAAATATACAAATGAAGGCATTTTGTCATATATGTTTGACATTCTAAGGATTGCTTATTGATCTTTCAGAGCTTCCAGTTTGTGCTGTTATCAATAACATTGTTCTTTGAGGACTACAGAACCACAGCCTAAATCAACATACAAAAAATAATGCAACCACAATCTAAAGACTGGTAAGCTGAAATATACATTTTATGTTTGGGGTTTAAAAAAATTTAGGAGAGATGGATACTAAATAGTAATATGCAAAACTGACACTGTTATTTTACAAGTTTTATGGATAAATGAATGTACAAGATGAAATTACATGACAGTGTTGTAGGTCTTTTTTCTACAATGTAAATACCAGGTTTGCTTTGCCTAAAAGTTTCACATAAACCTGGAGGAATCTATGAGGCTGCACAAAAGAGATATAAAGACTTTACCACTACTATCCTCTATCCAAGTTACATTTATATTAAGAAAAAAAAGAATAAGATAGGAATATTAGTTCAACAGCATGATGAGAATCAGATGACATGATATGCTATAACAATGAAATACAACTTGTAATATATTTTTAAAAATATATTACATAGCTGTTTGTTTCTTGCAAGAGTAAAAGCCAATGAGGACAATTCACAAATAACAAAACATTTAAGCACAAAGAAGAATGGAAAGCAGAAGCATTACCTTCGAGGCACATATTGAGAGTAGCGACTGTAACTGGATCGGCTGCGCCAAGCATTATGGGCAAAGTCAAGAGGACATTTAAGCAGAGAAGCATTAATGAATTTAGAAGGCAATATCATTATACAGCAATCAAACAATTCAATATATATCATAATCACAAAATTACAGGAGCACTAAAACATAAATGACAACCTTTTCATAGGCTCGCTTATTTGAAGGATCATGTAATAGCATGCATGGATGAATAATAAAATCATTTAGAGAGAAGATATTACAAGCAAAATGTGTCTATTTTGACTTGAAAAACAATCAAAAGTATTTGAATTTGGTTGGTTGAGATTAAAAAATATAGCTTAAATAAATGAGGTTGTTATTTATTTTACAACAGTCAGCATATAGAAGGATAATCTTAATATTTGTAAAACAGAAATATCTCTAAAATAAAACTTTAAAACTTGCTCTTGTAGTATACACAATGGGTCACATTTATTAAAGCTCTCCAGTACTGAAGAGGATAGACTTTTATGGGAGAACCTGGATGATGGGGCAAAGCTGGAATGGATTTCTTATGTAATTTGCTATTTGTTAGCAAATGTTCTCAATCCGGGACCAGATCCATTCCAGGTTTGCTGGAACAGCCACGTCATTTGCTATTAGTTGGCAAATGTTTTAATGTTAGACAACATGGTCATTCAGCCCATAGAGGGTTCTCAGTATATTCCTATGGAAAACCCAAGAGGGATCAATACCCACAATAGGATACAGCTGCAGTTAGTGGTGGGGCTATGTTAAGTCTTTGCATAACCAAAACATTATATATGTAGAGAAGATTCACACTATTGTTTGCATTGGTGACCATTGTCACTGAAACAGAAAGTGAGAGTAAATCTAAAAATTTAAAATTTAGTAATTTAAAATTTACTTTAGAGTTAAAGAGTTCTCCTAACGTTTTTAGGTTTCCTCTAACTTTATTTTCACATCTCTGGACCAGGGAAAAAAAGGAAAATTCCCCAGTCCATATGTAAACAGCAAAAATCTAAGAGTGCATTTACCCTCTACCTGTTTTATCTAAAACAAAAAAAAAATGTTTTGGCTATACATATACTTTTTTGGGAAACATCTTCCTTCCCTAGTGCATATTAAATGGTTGTGTTTATTTTGATAACTTTTCTGCTTTGTGTGAATACCAAGAAGGATGAGGAAAGCGATGAGCCAGAAAAGGCTCAAACAAAGAAGACCTATCAAAGTAAATCTATCATAAGGGAAATAAGAAGGATTGCCAATGTTAAAATCTCCTTCTGAAAATGTGATTGACCCTAGTGGTGGACTGGAACAGTACTGACTTGAGGCCTCTCGGCCAAACTGACTTGGGGCCCCTTTGTGGAGTGGCACACTTTGCACCTCCCTTTGTTAGCCCAGATTGACCCAGTTGTTATGTGACACAAATAGTTCTTTCCATATCACTGACCTAGGACATGCACATACACCAGTAATTCTAATTACTCTCCAAATTTTATTTGCTGCAAAATTACTCTGGGTCTGTGCAGTTTTGAAACAAAACAATTCCAGCGAACCAACAAATGCAGTCTAGGTATATTTCTTGCAACAGGTGTACTTTAAGGGTTTTTCCAGAACTTGGACTTTACCCCTAATGTAACCCAGCACAGTCGTTTGGCCCAGTTGCAGGCTTGTCCCCCTCTCTGTTAGCTGCCAAACCTGAGAGAACATTTGCTATCTCCAAATCTTTCACCTCAAATAACCAAAGACAGTTAAACTTGCCATAAGCATGTGTTAGCTTATATAACATACATGCACAATACTGTAGTACGAGATAAGCACCTCATTAGAATGCATGAGCATTTCCATTCAATACATCATAAATAAACAGCATTTGGTGACAATGATGCTATTTATTTATATTTCTGAAAAATACTGTTTAAGATATTTAGAGAGTTTGCTATGGTTCCAGGAGACATTTTGCTGTATTGCTTCGAGGTCACACAGCACTGGAGAACCCATCTTTCCTGATTCCTGGACATTTTAATTATGTGTTTTCTGATTGCTAGTCGTACTAAGGTATTTTATTCTGTTATATGTATATCTTACCTTATTGGCAACAGAGAGGCTTATCATTTATATACTGTTGAACTACTTACTACTATTTATATATTAAATGCCAAAACAATTCTGAAGTAAATGGGTCTCTGTGAACTTTTAGATGAAGTATTTTTGTCAACCATAGCAAAATGGTACCTGGAAAAATACATTTCTAAAATCCTCAATATCCTGCCCCTATAACTGGCTCCCTGTCCCTCAAAAAAGTCTTCATAAAGCTTGAGGTCGCTTACAGTCAGTATGATACACAGAATATTGCTTGACTAACAATGGCCTTAGTTTTTTTTAGACCATGACTCTGTATATTTACCTTTGACTTTGCAAATCTAAAGTATTGCCAAGGTTCAGTGTTAGTTTTTATACCACTGGGACTAAATATGTAAAAATATCAATCACGGAATCTCCTAATTATAATGAAACATTTGAGCAACTGTGCTGGAAAGGCCGATTTCAATGTGCAGAGACAGATGCTCCTAAAAATCTAGACTGCAGTTTGCTAAAGCTATTTCAATATGTAAATTGAAAACTAGAATGATAAAAACTTTTGAGTTTTGAATTTGAGTTTAACTTTATTGATTGGACTGTAAATTTAATCAATTTTAATCAACCTGTTGTGTACAGTGATTCTGTATCCTTTTCGCTAACTAACCAGTTGTTCTCAGGTGCTAGTTAATGAATACTTGTTGACTGTCTATCAATGCAGTCAACACAAGCCCGATCTCACATATAATTATAGCAACTGGGAACTGGCAGCAAACTGACCAAATGACAGCACCTAAGTGTTGTGTAACATATAAAATATGTAAGTAGCACATGATAATTACTTAATAGTTAATCAATCTTAAGCCTATGTACATTTAGGGCTCTATTGATAAAATAGGTTTATCAAACATTCCCTCAATCATTCAATCATGGGAATCAATTACCACAATTGAAATACATAGACCAGGAAGATTCCCTCAAGAGAATGATTTCCTGGTTTATAAAAAGAGTCCTTAAAAAAAAAAGTTGGATCACGCTGATCAGGTTAGTGTTATCTTGTATTAATGTGCCAGAAAATCATGGACTATGGAACCTGTGGCTAGTAAGAAAGACCACATTTATATCTAATTAGGAATGACCAAATGCTAACATTTTTGTACATATTTATTATATATTGGACATATTATTATTTCATTTTTTCAATGTTTTTTATGTAGTCATAAACATAAAAAGTACACTAGGATAATAGTATCAGAAATCAAAAAGCTACATTTAATTGTTAAACTCTGGTATAGGAGAAACAGAAAGTAAAAGTTTTCATTTCCTCTGGTATTAATTTTTATAGCATTACTTTTTTCACAGCACTGTTTAACTACTCCAGGTTAATTGTACTTTTTTGATTCGCTTAAGGGAGTCAAGAGTTTTGCACTAGATGAAAAATACCTTTTCTTCTTAGATCTCACATAGGTCTCACCTGTTCTCAGGTCTCACATTCAGCAGATAACTTCTGCTATCTGCTCGGGGATGATACACTGAGCCATTACTGTCTTCACTATCACTTGTGTTCCCATTGCTGCTTCCATGGGAGTCATAGTACCTCCCATTACCAGACGGTGTTCGAGTCATAGGTCTCCGTGTGCCCATTATGAATATTTCTGTCTTGTGCCACTTCTAAAAGCCGCCTGCGACTTCCTCAAAAGTGCTGCAAAACTTCCTGTGGAGATTGGAACCTGAGGGGAAAAAGAAAGGCAACTACTGTGAGAAATGTGTGGAGAAAACTAAAAAAATGTCATGTTAGAGCGATGTGGGGTAGGTCAACAGTACACATCATGCATTCACAAAGGAATTAATACCTGGTCCCATTTTCACATAGAGCAAGTGTTGTTCCTTTTAGAATCCATAAGACTAGGGATGAGTTAAATTGGGGAGTCGGGATGGTTTTCAGTGGTTGTTTAAGGGTTCAAATGGGCTTTAAATGACTCCTGAGGGTTACCTAAATCTCTTGGACCATAAGGAGTCATTGTGGCCTACTTCACATACATTTCCATTCAGGCTCGGTCTGCATCCAGACAGATATTCTGCAGACCCTTTTCCGTGGAGTAGTAAACAGTTTGTGGCTACCTTCCTCTGTTAAGCTTTGTTCTCTCTGTACATTTACTGGTAATTGGTTCAGAGGTTCCCCTTTTCCAAAGCTATTTTACTATTTGGCATTACAAATTCTTGCATTAAAAATTTGAACCATCATCAACCTTAAGGACCCCACCACTAGCAAACCTTGTGATTTATGCCCCATTGGCCAGTTGTAAGACTAGACCAGATAATATTTAGGTCTCTTAGTTGCATTCCACTTGTTTAAGTTTGGTTGTATCTAATTTTCTATGTTTTGCTGCATGTAATGTCATACAACAGTATGGACTGAGCAAGAAAAGCAGCAAAATACTGATACTGTAATTCTAAAATCTTAAAATTTCAACTTTTAAGGTTGAAACACAACAACGATGACAAAGTTTTTTTCCACAACAAAACTTTAGATTATTTTTCCCAGAAACGGCTCATTTCCAATGCTTTTAGACCTATTAAGATCCCTTCTTTAGGATTTACGTAGTTCTGGAATGAGCTTGGAGATTATGGTACACATAACACCTCCAAGAGTTTCTGTACTGCCAGGCAGTAATTGACAGGAATTTTTGCCTATTGCATGAAAAAGTTCTCATTTTTTATGTAATTCTTGGCAACTATACATTGACATGAAACAAGACATTAAACAAAGGCATGTACAGTACAGGGAGCAGATAAAAAAAATTGCAAAAAAGTAATTGCAATGTCAACAACAGTCAACAACAAATGTCTATAAGCACCCTGACCACTTCTTGTACCACTGGTGAATTATATGTACACAAATCCTGATTGTTTCATATTGCCAGATAAATCTGGTGACGAGTCCAGTTACAGGTTACCAACTAATTCCATTTGCATGCTCACAGGGCTATAATTAGATCATACATAACAAGGCGTATCTGTCCACGCAGGGATCTGCAGAATGCTACAGATAAAAGCTACATGGAAACACACAAACTAAGCATGCCAGGAACAGGCTCTGTGTCCGGCTTTTCGGGTTTAACTTTTCGGATAGCATTACAAATGAAAAAAGTTAAACACAAACACACTGAAACAAAGACCTCTAGTGCTGAATCTTAAAGCATAACATTCTGAACAATCCCAAATAAGTAGTAAGCTGTGCAGGAAATAACTTCATATCACACTATATAATAGGTGTAATTTACTTTAAATACATTTTCAAAGGCAAACAAAGACAAGATATTAGCCTAAACATGATTGGATGAAAAAAATTAACACAGCTTTTACTAAGCCTAGTAAACGTACACTGTGCAAAGTAAATCAACTCCAATAAATATAAAGCAGTCATATTTTTCAAATAATATGAATGTATGCAAGATGATCCTCCTTGCACAGTCCACATCCATTTCTGTTGTTTTACAGGCTGTGTGTGTAGAGGATCAGGATGTGTACTGGAAGAAGCAAGTATCCTGAAGATGCCCTACCACAGGTTATCAGCATGAAAAGTCATAGGAGTATATAAGCTAGTTTTAGGTTATTCTACCTTTGCATCCTTTCATGTCAAGTTCTTGGCTTGCATTAGTTCAAGATTACAGTAGATGGTAGGAGGTGGTTTAGAAGGCAGTTTCACCTGAAAGCCCAAATATCTAAGTAGTAATACTGTACTAGAGCAAAGATAGAAATATCCTTTATCTGTCCCATATACTGACACACCAAGTTATCACAATAAAACAAATTGTGTTGTTTTGAAGAACAAGTCCTCATCTGTTTTACAGTTCTATTGTATTTTAATATGAAACACGTAGGGCTCTATATATAAAAACATTTATAAACTCCCTCATTCTCTGGTGGGACTCTTCCAGGTCCATGTGTTTCAAAGACAGCAACTAATTCATCCTGTGGAATGTTTGAGGGAATGTTAGATCCACTACTTTATAAATAGAGTTCATAATGAATCTGAATATGTTGGTCAAAATGTAACATAGTGTTGTAAATGTCTATATATTTGAAATATCGCAACATGTATAAATACTGCCTGTTGCATACATTACAAAATGTCCTCTCAGATCATGATGAGGTTCTGATCTTTTTATTACCAGTCTTCATTTATGCATTCATGACTTTCCCAAACAGCACTATTTGTTGTTTCAGGCTTATTCCTAATATTAAATTCTTTGAGAGATCATTAAAGCACACCTCTTCATGGAAGGCTGTCATACTCTATAGATAACCCTCTCCCCCATTCTGTTACATTTCTCTTCTTCTTTTTGGACAATCCTTTTTTCTTGTTTTGTGTACTTTTGGAACTTTCTGTCTTTACTTTTTTTTACTTTTTCATTCCTTGCTTCTCTAGTGTGCTGGCATGTGTATTACTAAATTCAGAGCATACTAGATGGAAAATTTCCAATCAAAAAGTTGGTACTGTGAAATTTTATACATGCTGTATATACCAATGTATATATGTGCTGTATTCCTAAATGTACAGCACAAGGGAAGATGAGAACACTCCATAAATTTACTTCCTACAAACATAAAAAAAACATTGCTGACTTCTCATTCAGCAAATAATCTGCCAGGTTGTCAATCTTGCTCTCTTACGTCCATACTTTTGAATCACTGTCCTGGAACAAGTATGAAATGGTGGTCCGAAGCACAGTAGATAGGTTACTAGTATTTTCAGTCTGATCAGCAATGTCAGCCTCAACTTCTCTAGTTGGAAATAAACTATAAAACATGTGTACAGTAACAGCAATACACATAACATGCAGTACTTAATTGTGTTGCAAGAGCTGCACTAGATTTGACTAGAGGAAACATTTTGCTCTAACAGCACCTGCTGTTTCTCTTCATCTTTCTCTAGATTACTGTACATGTACAAAGAGAATGTTCTGCTTGGTCTGAGCTCCCTCTTAACAACCAACAACTGTTTTTCTGACCATGACAAAAATACTGGGATTGTAGCTAGGTGTATGGCGGGGTTAACTTTTAAACCAGAGAAAAGATTTTTACAAATATGGCTCAATACAAACAATGAAAATATTTTTCATGAAGTTAGAGAAGAAGGGATTTAAAATTAAAAATAAAGGTTAACTTGAATATACAAGCTATGCTTAATTCTTCCTCTTCTAGAACTTTTTCTAATCAAAGCTATTGTTCTCCGACCACAAGGATCCATACTATGTAAGGCAACATAAAATAAGGCTTTTCAGCTGCAATGGTTATTAGTCAGTGCCAGAAAACCATGAAGTAGCATGGACAAGCTGCATTTGGCACTTTTGGAAGAGATTGGTGCAAAAAGGGTGGGACTTGAAACCTTTGCTGCTAAAACTTTTGCACCTTCCAGCTCATGAAGGATGGACTTTGGCTTTTTTGGCTTGGGTGCCAAAGGACTTTGTCCCATCACTACATGTAATCATGAAGCCCATGGAGTCATAGAATTTGAGGCAAAACAACCCACAAAGACAGATTAGGAAACACTGGGTTATAAGGATTAAGGTTATAAGGTCCTGTGTTTTCAAGACGGACTCTCTGTAGAATCTGTTCTCTTATCAAAGTCAATGTTCATAAATCTTAGGCTGTGTTCACATCAATACAATAAACTCACATGATGATATTACCAAAATAAGTAGATAGTAAACCAGTCCTGTGAGGTCAGCCTCTGTCACAATGGAAAATTAGAAAAGAGAAAAGGTCCAGTTTTAGGATGAATTTGTTAGCAGAACTTCTGCTTGCACAGTATGTAGTATACTGTCCGTCAACAGTCTGCACTTCATTAGGTGTCTCTACGTGTCCAAAACTATTTGGTGACACACCTTTCTACTGCAGCTGTTCTTTTTCCATCTGTGAATTGACCTTCATCTTCCACAGACTAAATGTCTTTGTGTGTGTTAATACTTTTCTACTAAATTATGATCAATTAATAAACCTACATTTATAGTTAAATAAAAGGCAGCACCCTTCTTTTATCCCAGAGATAACTAGCAAGACACATAGTCATGAGGTAGGTCCTACAGGCTCTTTGGAGCAAACAACTTGCTTTGCATTGTGGGATCCAAAATATAGGCTATAACCTCTTTAGCACGCAGACCCTAGTCAGGTGTCCATTTCTCTTTGCATATGTGATAACATTTCAGTAACCAGACCTCAGCCCATGTGCATCCAAATATGCATCACTATATTATTCTCTCAAAGCCTCATACCCAGGTAATGTAGGTTAACCCCACCACAATCAGTACCCAATGTATGTGCACATTTAGCCCTTTTTTCTGTGTCGTTTCTTCTTTTACACATATCCCCAATACAAGTGGAATAATACCTTAATACCCAGAACATCTATAATAACATCTCAGTACCCAGATTCCAAAGCAAAAAAAATACCTAAAATGTATTCATTGGACATGGCAAATATCAGTCTCATCTCCACTGACTCTAGCCCAGTGAGAATCTCTCCTTTACTTCCACATGTCCTGTTTAAACCATCCCCAGCAACATTTCTTTGTTCCATCTCCCAATACCCCTTACTGCCTACTCAGTTCTGCACTCCATGACACAGTTACCTAGTTACATGCTTGCTAGTGGTGCACCAAAAGATTCAGTGTTGGGATCCTTACTTTGTAACATATGTATAAATGATATAGAGTTTGACAAGTACCATTTCTGTGTTTGCAGGCTTTTTTGGTAGTAGTGGAGATCATGTTAGCAGCAACATGGTCTGTGAAGTTATACTGAAAATAAAACAGGTGAAGCATGTCAGCAGAATCAGGGACAATGAAGGTTGAAAAGGAGACACCATTTAATTAGGTTATTTGCAGGACTGATGAATGATTCATAATTTGCATGGCAATACCATCCACACTCTTTTTCTGCATATATAGCCCAGTATGGGTAGCTTTACATATTGCTGAATGACATAAGGACTGTGAAATCTATGATCTTGAAGCTGAACTTTAGTCACAACTCAGTTTTGCAGTTTTACAGGCTACTTTTCCCCAACTCCAACAAGTCAAATAGAGATTACCCTATGTCCTAACTGGATGATGTCCAGCATAATTTGTCCTTTTCATCCCCAGCATGACTGTTCCTGCCCTGTTCCTTCTTAGCCATTCTTTTACTCAGCGTCTATATTAAATTTTCACATTCTTTCACTCAGCAATATTTTATATTTGTGCAGCTCAACCCAAGGGTCAGCCCATTGCTTTCATGGCAGCTGAAGACTTTTAAAATTTTATATTAAAGCGAAACATTAGATCAAATAAAGCTCATGCGTGAGATTGGACTTTTTTCCCAGATAGGAAAAAGACAAAAGACAGTGCGGCAAGTTTGAAAAGATTTTTAGTTCTCCCTCCTTTTATCCCTTATCAATATTGCAATGATATTTTGTAAATAAGATCTTTCCATTCTATATACCTCAGAGATCGGGAATGTGCAGAATGAGCAGCCAGAAGCCTCCTGAGATGCGTGACGTGGGTATCCCAGGAGGCTCCACGCTCCCATTCTGTTGCTTCACCCTTTTTAGTTCATTTTTTAAACAAAAATTTTTTATGTAAAATAAAAAATTTTGGTGATAGGTGCTGTGATATTTTCAGGAAGCTACATACAGCACCCGGCCAGCCCCTCTCACCAGCCATAATCCTCCAATACTGCATAGGCAGATCATATTTACAAAATATCATTAGCATATTGATGAGTGATAAATGTAGGAAGCACTTAAAACCCACCTTCTCCACCCATCTTCTTCTGTCTGTCTTAAAACCCTCACTACTTACCCACCATTCCATATCCCCCTCCTATTCTGTGCTGCTTTTCCCACCTCTTAGATTGTAAGCTCTTCTGGGCAGGGTCCTCCCCTCTCCTGTGTCACTGTCTGTATCGGAGAGGTGACAGGCTAGGCTACGAACACACTTGCAATGGTTTTCGTCTGATAATCAGGACAGGGCCAATATCAGACGAGAATCTGGCGTGTGTACAGCACCCGTTGTCCATCGTCCGACCGACTGTCCTGGCGGATCCATGGACGATGGATGACGAATGATCTTGAAATGTATTTGAAGGGGGAGAGAGCACAGCGGGGTGCCGCTCTATCTTTCTCCCCCTCCCCTCTCCATAGAGCAGAACGGTGCTGTATGTACAGCACTCGTTCATGCATCGTGCAGTAGTTTGTCATTGGAATGGATCTTTCATGATCCTTTCCAACGACAAACTACTACACGATACAATTAATGCACGTGTGTATGCAGCTATGGCGGTTAAGCTCCCTTACTGGAAAAGTGTGTGAGTAAAAGGAGTATAAGCCTGGATCTGGACCTTGTCACAGTATGCCTCTGCCAGTAAGTTTTTTCATAGCACCTCAGACAGCCCAGTTACTGAAGGTTGAATGCTGGAAGCACCAGTCAGATGTGGGGTTTAGAGACTTTTACTGTTAAAGTTCCTTCATTAGTGGAAGGGCTTCATGTCTATTTTTATAGGTCAGAACTGGGTATGTTGTAATTCTTTTATTATGCGTTAATACAAGCACAGGTGTGTAGACAGCGGGGTTAGCCTGTAAGCAGTATTCAGTTGGTGATGTCGTCGTAGCCGGCCTATAATCTCTCCATTTGAGCTCTGTGAGGGAATCAGATCCTTGCCTGACTCAGCCACCACAGCCATATGAGAAGCAAGAAGCAACAGCTGAATGAGTAACAAGGAGGATCTGGGTGTGACATATTTAATGTTATTGCTTCATTGGTGATTAGCACGATCAGAAGAACTGTAAATATTTAAATGGACACCAGCATATTTAAATGTAAATGTTTTAAGATATTAACATGTTGAAAGATATATCCTACAATGAATAAAAACATACAGTATAATGTTCTTGGAAAAATATCCAGAGAAAAAGTTAAAGTGTATTTAAACTCAAACACAAAAATGTAATAAATTGCAGTTTACCAACCCTTATATGAGGTAGTTGATTGCATGCTCTGTATGACTTCCTGCTTTTTTGTAAACAAAACTCTCATTGAGTACTGTTACATTGTGCTGGCTTCAGAGCCTGAACACTTGCGCAGCAAAAAGTGCACTTGTAAAAGGGTTTGTTCCTGTCCTAATGACTAACATCTCTGAAACAGGAAGTGAGAGGAATCTCCACAGTAAAGATAGCAATAAAAACAGAAGTATAACCCATTTGACTCTACTCTTACCTTCAGTCTGGCCTGGTGGCATATGTGACTCCCCTGTAATAAATTGCTTACTATGATCTACTGAATGTGGTGAGCTGCCTAATGTTTACATTAGAAGCTGCATCAATCAGATGATGTTGTCTTGCATCATGTTGGTCTTTGTTGGTCTTTCCTCACCAGTCTTACTAGTCTGCTCTTTCATTTACTGGATTTTAGTTTTTCAATTATGGTGGTTACCACAGATTTTCAGGGAGTTGTGTATGTGTAGCCAATGGTAGGTAGTAAAATTCCTGTCAGTACCTATCTCCCCTCTAATGTGTGATACTTCCCCCACCCCCTAGATTGTAGACTCTTTGGGGCAGGGGCTTCTCCTCCTCCTCTGTCACCATCTGTATCTGTCTGTCATTTTCAACCCCTATTTAATGTACAGTCCCTGAGTTAAGGAGTCCCCGAGATAAGGACATCTGACATATGGACACCCCCTAGATACCAACGAGGCTTCCCTCACTGTTTGCATGACTTGCAGAAGAAATCTTTTGCTAAACACAGCTGAGGTTGTGGGTGATCTTAGGGGGATGAGCTCTTTCTGCAACCTCTTTTAACTCTTTAATGACCAAGACAAACTCTGCAGTTGTTTCTTTTTGCATATCAAAGCACAGCTTGCTCCAGAAGCTAATGAATGTCTAGGCTCTATAAAGATTGTTTTTTTCTTTGTTAGTGATTAAAGTGAGGATTTTAAACGGTAACTGACACCATGCTGCCTAATAAAATGTTGCGACAAACATCTGTCCTAATTGCACTTAAAATAATGTACCTGTTCCAATGTACATACAAATTCAACTTAAGAAAAAACCAACACTCCCTATCTCATATGTAACCCGGGGACTGCCTTTACAGTGCTGTGTAATATGTTGGAGCTATATAAGTCCTGTTTATTATTATTAATAATAATAAAAATAATAAGAAGAAGAATACTGACCCTTTATACCTCAGGAACTTTATATTCACAGGAACTATTGAGTAGCAAGCTGTTGCAGCCTGGACTCCATTGTGAGCTGCACAGGGAGATGATTGGCTGCTGATCTGAGGAAAAGAACCCAGCCCCTGAGGGAAGAGGAAGAAGGAAAGAAAAAGGACTGGACTGTATGGCTGGGGACACTGATTGCTCTGTGTGAGGACAGTACAGACTCATATCCAGGCCTGTATTCAGGTTTTCTACACCTGTTCACTTCCAACATAAAGAGATATAAGGATCAGCCTACAGAGTGGTGAGTGGTGTGTGGCTAATCTGAGAAAGTTGCTAGTACTTTGACTGAGGTAGTTAAGTGATCTGAAATGAATCTCTACAGCAAATTATTGTTCTGGAATTTTCTTCTTTATCTGTACCCCTTTGTAGAATATAAATACCCCATTCAGCAGTTTGAGGGCTCTAAATGACACACCAAGATACACTTGGACTTTTAGTACCCCTGGCGGGTGAAACTATACAATTAATTACAATCTTAGGCACTGATTTGGGTCATTGTCTGTATTTCTGCCTTAAATCTATTGTAGTTTTGATACCACCTAAGGAGTTTGAGGTTAATTATAGGCAGCTATGGGAGAAGCGAATACCTTAAAGCATACCTAAATTCAGAATTTCCACTTTACATATAAGAGTAGACAACTCTATTCTGGGTGAGAAAAATCATCTGAGCTGAGTACAGGAACAATACACAACATACGCAGATTGTAAGCCATTTGGGCATCCTGCACCCTAACCCCACTTTTCTGTGCTTCTTGGAGGTTCAGAGAACCCAGACCCGTAGCTCAAGGAGGGGTGTTCTACACTTTGCATTATGCCAGCCTACTACATGGCACACATTGCATAGGGAGCCACATAGACCCAGTGATGATAAACTAGATAGTGATGATAAGAAGGATGAAAAGAAGGATAAATATATGATAACATAGGTAATATTAAAAGTTATAATTAAAAAAAAATGTAATAAAAAAAAAAGTTTTATTTAAACATTTAATTGGCAGGTTGATGGAGGAAAAGGAAGAAAAATACACCCTTTAATAAACTTCAGCTTTAAGAAAATCCCTATCTTCTATTTCATCTATAATTATTAACAATTATAAAATGGGAACATGCTTGGATATGAATGCTGTCTTGCGCATCTCTAAACACAGCATTGGGCAGTTGTTCATGATGTATAGGTGTATAGAGCAAGGTGGAAAGCAGGGAAAACAATCAGAACTGGACCAGGATTAGTCAAAGAAATATTCCCCCAATAAACTTTGATCTACTTTAGTAAGTTAAAGAGATAATATCTGTTTGTTGTAAAGAGAAGAATTTATAACCTGCTACTTCCATATACTCCTTTAGGAAATTCTGCTTATCCTGTTGACCCAATTGCTTAAAAACTATAAACCGCTGATTCATATTAGGTCATCTGAATTTTTTCTGACTTTTCCTATCTACATATTTGTTTTAGCTTGTCCATGGAAAAAGTGAGAATGTGTGCTTGGACCTATCAAAGCAAATTGCACCAAACACTCTTCTTCCATTTACTTACTCACCTTTTTTTACGTTCTGACCAGATCTGTTTGGTGCTTACTCATTTTCTGTTTACTTCAGCAGGTGAACAGAGTTGTTGTTGTTGTAGTAAGTGGTGGTGGGGGGCCAATTAGTATAAGCAGTGGAGTTGTGTGAGTATCTTGTTCTTCATGGGAAAACCTAGCGTAAATATTGTATTTGTAAAATAACATAACTTACACATTATTGAATAATATAGTAGTTTTATCATACATACAAATTTGAAAGGTAACAAAACCCAGTATAGTTATTATTTTTAAACAAGATTTTATATAGCGCCAACATATTACGCAGCGCTGTACATTAAATAGGGATTGCAAATGACAAACAAATACAGACAGTCATACAGGAGGAGAGGACCCGGCCCCTAAGAGCTTACAATCTAGTAGGTGGGGGGAGTTAACACACAATAGGAGGGGAGATATGTTGTGCTGGGAAGTAGTGACGGTTTCAAAGGACAGAAGAAAATGGGTAGGCAAGTTTGAAAAAATGAGTTTTGAGTGCTGTTTTAAATGAGCAAAAAGTAGGAGCAAGCCGAATAGGACAGGGGAAGACTGTTCCAGAGAATTGGGGCAGTTTTAGAAAAGTCTTGTAGCCATGCATCTGATAAACTATGAGTGAGGAAGTCAGTTGAAGGTCATTGAAGGAGCGGAGAGAGCGGCTGGGAAAGTATTTTTTTAACCAGGTCAGAAAGTTAAGTGGGACAAGGACTGTGGAGAGATTTGACGGCAAAGCACAGGAACCTGAAGTTGATTCTAACGGGAAATGAAAGACAATGAAGAGAACTGCAAAGAGATGCAGCGAAAGAGGAGCGGTGGGAAGGATGGATGAGTCTGGCTGCAGCATTCATAATAGATTGTAGAGGCCCTCAGTTGACCGTACTTAACCTAAATTCTTAACTTCTGACTCAAACGCACAATAGTAATGAGATATATGCCATAAAATATCCAAAATATACATGGAGCAATTGAAAGTCAGAGAAATATCATAATTTCTTTTTACTGTACTTGGTGGAGGACAACAATTGTGGCCTATAAACAGCTTTCATGACAGGTTTTATTTATTCTATGCCTTCACATAAGCTCTATTACTATATTAACACTATAAAACATCTAATTTGTCTTCTAAACAGGACATATTGGTACTGAATGTTTTCTCCCTATTGAGTTCAGACAGCAACATCCTGATATACCTATATATACCCAATTTTATTTGTGATGTTACTACTCATTATATGAGGTTATAGAAAGACTACCTGGACAATACAGCGGACATGATGTCCTCTCCACACCAAACTAGCAGCTGGCCTAATATATTATGGAGGCACAACCTGGGTAATGGATGTTTTCATGCCATCCACCGAAGTTTGACCTGTCAAGAATGGGCTTGATCAGCAAGCTACAATCTTCCAATACCTCAACTTTACCTTCTCCACAAGGGCATTTAGAGTGCTCCTGCTGTTTTTTTACTGTTACATTCTATCCTACATTTAGGATACAGGTTTGTTAACTTAGCTATATTAGTAATTTAGCACTTGTTAAAAAAAATAATTATACGATTTGATCAGATATTATATATTATATTATTGTTGGAATAAATAGTTAAAATAGATGATCACTGCAGGTACATGGTTTCACTTTATTCACTTCATTTTTTCATTTCATTTTTTGCAAAAACTTGCATGACAGGATTTGTATATTTTAAATAGTTTTATTGGTTTTGAAGGTGATTTACAACAAGTATAAGGATGGTGGGGAAGTAAAAAAAAACAAAAAACATTTAACAATCAAAGAGTTGAGCATTTATAGTCTCAGGATATAGTAAGAGAAATTGGTGATAAAAGATTGAGCTTTTGGGTTTATACAGAGAAACAGAAATACATCAGTAATCTTTAAAACAACAGTGACCAAGTAAATTGAGACTGTGTGCAGACAGCACCACCAAACATGTAACACTATACACATCTGACCACAACCCCTATAGCAGAAAGGAGAGATGGCTGAGTTTACTTGTGGAACCTGATGGGTACCCCCTCATTAAAACCTTATAGTTAGCTTCTATGATGGATGTGTTGAGGGATATGGATGAGGAGGAGCTTGCAATGTTCTGCCACTCCCTAGTTTCCCATTCCACTCCTAGGTGGATATCCCACTGGTGCATACAAAAAAGCTTTTTGTAGGGCTCAAAAAGGGCTAAATTTATTGCTGAGATTCTTCCTTTTTCCTTTAATATAGCATTACTAGATTTTAAAAAGTCATAGGGTTTTGGAGTTTGTAAAATCTCTGCAGTGCCTTGTCTTAAAAGACCTTGTTTTTTAATTACTAGTGTGTTTTACATTTGTAGTTCTTCTGTTGACTTGAGGAGGTATTTATGCTGTAATAAACTCAATTCATTTATTTTTTTGTGAAGACTTGCTTATTATGTTTTTAAGAAAGGGACAATTTGGACAAATATATCTGGAAAATAAGTATTAGGTTTTGTCCCTGTGTTTACCAAGAATCGACTGCAGTCGAAGTCAGGGGACAAAAGGTTGAAAAAGACTAAGGAACAAATGCAGATCTCAAAAAAGTTCTGTAAGTAAACATTCAACACAGAGAGCATGGAACTGTAGCCTTCATCAAACAAGTTTTACCACCTGTGTGAATCATCCCAGCTGGATCCTGAAAGGATGTCTTTTCAGTGGTCATTGGCAGCATTATATGGTAAAAACAGTTTCACTTTAGGATGGCTTCTAAAAATTGTGTTTACCAGATGAGAATGTTCATTGCAGGTTTATGAGAATTGTCCTAGACGCCACAACATTTCCACCTAACAAGGAAAATGAGGAGTCAAGCCAAGAATCTGTGAATGGAGAATGGTTGGAAGCTAAAACCAGGGGTCAAGAGCCAGAACACGGTTGGAAGCCAAAGCCAGCAGTCAGGTTCTGTCTTAGGTCAGAACCCATCCACGGGGGTCATGAATCAATGAATGTTGTTTGCAGGTTCATGGGAATTGTCCTAGACTCCAAAACCTTTCCACCTAACCAGAAACTGATGGTTGTTGCCCCTTTGCCAGACACCCAGGATGGCTTCTTCTCAATATACTCCCAGCTCAATTTACAAACACTGGAGGTACTTTAGATGAACCAGGAGGAAAACTTTTTTAATCATTGGAATGGCCTATTACGTTTGTAACCCAACTTTATAGATGGTCACTGTAGCTTCATATTAGCTGTAGAGAGAGGCACTTCATCCTGCACAATCATTCCTGGCCCATAGATTTCTTGTGCCTTTCCTGAGCAGCTACTAGTGTGGATTAGAGAGGTATAAGCCAAAAAGAGGTCTAATTAGTAAATTCCTGTGCAACCAGAAAGCTGGAAGTCCTGAGCAGGTTGGGCGGAGGATTTGAATGGAATCTATAGTTCTAGAAGACTTTCAGGTCCCAACCTTTCGGAAAGCAAAACTTAAACTGCCAAATTTGTTGCATGTACTTCCAGTACGTAGGGTCAGGCTGTGAAAATATTGAAACCATAGAGAATTTTAAATCATAGAGACTTTTTGACAGAGTAAAGGCATCCTTGGCCAGCATCAGACGATCAGAATACCATGTTTTCCTAAGTAAATTTATAGGTTGGACAATTTTGAAGGAGGTTTTTAATGAAACTTTTATGAAAAATTGCAAATACAGTAAATGTTGCACTTCTTGCTTACAGGGTGTGGATGGCCAGTTCAGAACAGCTGAGACTTTACTAAGGTCTATGGCCACTTCTTTAGGAAAGATGGTCAGGGCCAAAAATGTAATTGAAAAAGTCTCAAACTTGTACTTCTTAAGCTAGCATTATGTTATAACGAAGATATTTTATTAGCAAAATTTTGAGAAGTGACCATAATGTTACTAGGCTGAAAAAGCATCACAACTCATGTCATGAGCACAAAGCCACCCTCAATTTATCCTCCTCATAGTTGTGGATGAGGTTGTAGGCCCCTCTGAAATTAAATGTTAGCATTAATTTTATTCACTTCTGAGTAATCGGAAAAGGGACTTTTTTACCTTGAAGTAGATACCAGCTCCCGCAGTGGATTTGGAAGGATGTATAAAACTTTTGGCCAGGTAATTATGTACTCATAGAAGGCATCAAGTTCAGGTTCGGGTAGCAGGAAGATTCTCCCATAAAATAGAAGCCTTAGGTAGGAAGAAAATATACAGGCATACACAGGTAGCAAAGCAGAATCTTTTTTTCCAAAGAGTCAAGAATGAATGCAGTTAAAGGCATAGGCAGGAAATTTTCATATGACCAAAGAAAGGTCAGAGTTCCAGACTCCCAATTCATCATTGGTATTTGGATTCTGAGCCCACAATTACAGGAGGCAGGGGCGATGACAGGATGTTAAAGTGGAGCAACACTGAATGGAGACCCTGGAAGATGACATGCAAGGGAAGAGTTTGAAGGGTAATTGGTCCCCAATTTCCATGCCATCAATCTGGCAGCTTGATGTGCAGAAGTACCTGGTTGAAACAGAATGGCTAAAGATGAACTCTGCCTTTGTGAAACAGTTGGTGAGGATGGCATTTGCTTCAATCACCTTTTCAGGGGAATGTAGTGGGAAAACAAAGTTAAAAGTTCAGAAACAAATTCGCTGACCAGTTGGTTCTCTTGGAAGAGCTTGTAAATAGTCCTCTCAGCGATAAAGATTGGTCTGGATCATCATAAATAGAAACCATTGCGGGTCCAGAAGTGTCCAGCTCTGGTGCAGTAGGTAATGTGCCCAAGAGGATTAAGCACTTTGACCCATACATGATCGTCGGGGTATGTTTGTGGCTAGAAATCAAAAACGATTTCCCATTAATGCTGAAAAGCCAAAAATTTTGAAAGGTCCCTGCTGATTTTTTTGGGTGGAGAGACAAAAATTTCAGAAAATACCAACGACTGATTTGGGGAGGTCAGGTGCTGAATCAGTAAGAAGATGATCTCCTTGAAAGGGCATCTGATGACCATGAATAACATCTGTTGAAAATTTTTGTGTAGGACTCAATTTCTTCCATGAGGGTAGTCAGTTGCTGGGTCAGTGCTGGGTGAATCTCCACTAGGATCCATCCTGGCTAGATGTTCTCAAGAGCCTTTTTGCTGTGTGTGTAGCAGCAGCAGGTTGTGGCCAGAGATGCAGGCCATGTCAAAACCCAGGAACTGATTCAGGAACAAACGCAATTCTGGGAAACAAAGCTGTAAGTAAACAACCCGCACACAGGGCAGAGGACTGCAGTTATAAATACACAAATGTTCTATGGTTCTAACACCTGTGCAAATTTACCCAGAAAGATCCTGGGAGAGTTTCCCTTCAATGGTGTCTGGCAGCATTGAAGATAGGGGTTTAATGTTCCACATTCAATGTCCCTTGGGTGGTTGCTTGCACTATTGCACATTTTAATAATTCTTCCACCTACTATTTCTCAAGTGTCCATAGCACAAGATTTGGTCCTCAAACTGGCAAATGAAGCTGCCATTTACACTGGCAAGCTCCAACACTACCCCAAAATGGCATATATATGGTTGTAATGGAAAGAGTTGAGAGGGTTTTCTTGATATGTTTGATCACTTTCAACTTCCTACATAATATATCTGCAGCAGTTTTTTTTTTATGACAAGTAATTTGTAAAAACATGTAACAGTAAAATTTGTATTTAATTTAATTACAGCAAAAACACACCTCCACTGTGTAATGACAGAACAAAATACAAAATATTCAAATAAATGGCACTTTAGTACTAAGCATAAAGCCAGACATTGTATTTTCTATCAGTTTACAGTAAATTTCAATCTTTAGGTGACCTAGAGGTGGTCATACACTAGTCCATTCAAGCACAGCAAGTGTTAACCAATATTCTCTTGATATACATTGTTAACTTGTTTTCTGCTCTGCACCCATCAGCCCACAGAGCTGGCATTCAGATAGAATTGCTTCCTAACTTTAGGAAGGCTCCTATTGTTTACACAATTTGAAGGGCAAGGTTGTTTGTGTAAATGGTGGAGAACACTCCTTTTGGCTAGTAGTTGATAGGGAACACTTTCCCCTGAAAGAATTGGAGAACAGACATTCCTAATGTTTGATTAATATAGAAATCAAATATTGATCATGAATGCCCACATTTAGATTTGTTATTGGTTTAGAATCTAATGTCTTAATATATTTAAACGTCTTTTAGTGTATAACTATGGTATTCTATTAAAATTAGATCATTCTCAATTGATTTTGGATAAATATATATCAAGCATTGACTGTGAATGCCCATTGTTGTGATGTGTATGTTTTTTGTGTATCTCAGGTTAAGAAAGGAGCAGGGATGGACTCCATGAAAGCAAACCTGGCACCATAGAATTTTGCTGTAATCCAAACCCAATATTCCAAGAATACTACTTCCACACATAATTTAATGAAAAAAAATAAATATATATATATATATATATATATATATATATATATACATATATATATATATATATATATATATTTATATTTACAAACAAAGGCACAGATTCAAATACTGTATATACATGCCCATTTTACACTTGGAAAAAGTATATGTGTACCATTACAGACATCACCTACAGTTTATAGAAACTTGCTTTTCTATAGTCTTATCTATATACTTCCGCTATAGATTCGTATCACTGAGACATCTGTGTTAAGAAACAGGTGAATAAATAGGATGGGTGAATCAGAATGGCTCAGCCATCCTCAGCTGACCTATTCTAGCCTCACTTGTTCTCAGTCAAGAGTATATTTTAGTCCTGGCATGTTAGCAGTTCCTTGAAGACTGTTTTGAGAACCTCTGGGTTTAAAACAAGCTATGACTCATCATACATGATCTATATGTAGGAACATTCCAAGGGTTAAATCATATCAAAGGTCAAATAAAGGGTTAGATCAATTAAAACCTTTAAAACTGTAAGTAGATGTTAAAACATATTGAAGTAACTTTACTATATCTATTAGTGTTACAAGGTATTATATACATTCGAACTATATGTAAGATGGCAACCGAGCAAAAGTAGTATAAACAGATGGCACATGCTTGTACAATCTCAAGTCTCAAGACATGTAGCTTTCAGTAACTGGAAGATACACTATTTAAGCAAAGTGAAATTTTAATATCCTTTACAGAAGGAGTTTACCATTTCCATTGCAGATTATATGTACAGTATATATTTAAGCGCTGCTCTACCATTAAGAAAATGTGCTAGAAGACGCAAGGGTCCTTTCCTAGGTGGGCAGTAAATAAAGCTCTTTTTTTAAAACTCTTGTAAAAATGTTAAATGTAAATATTCTACATTACAAATTGGGAAATTGAAAAATAACAATATGGTGCACAACAGGCTGCTAATTACAATATTGTATATTATTACAAGGTACCTTTAACTTGCCAATAATGATATGTAAGCCGACTCTCATTTTTAAATCAGGCACAAATAAGGCCTTTAAATGTATATGTAATGTCCTGTAGAAATCTTATCTGCAGTAAATCAGAAGACCAGTCCATTGAGAACCCAGCACTGTATCTCTCTCCCAGTATATATCCTACCTATAAGCCCTCTCACAACTACCACATTGTAGTAACAAATTGCAACACACCTCAACTCAATGCACATTGTCCTATGTGTTGGAACAAGATGCATTGCAGACCATTATAAGTACATTTAAAGTGAGAACTTTTTTTTATAAATTGGAAACAGCGGAGAAGAGTTCAAACTGCTTCCCTTTTTCTTTGTCATCTGTGTCTATAGGCAGAATTCCAATCACTTTTTTGTGCTGCAGAATTAGTTGGAAGTTAGAGAATATGAATTTCTAAATAGAGAAATCACCTTTTAGACATGTGTCATGGGAACTTTGGTCGATTTACTCCCTATTTCTGTTCTGATTGCAAATTTTGGATTTCATCTCATTTTTATATTCTTGGTAACATCAGAAACAAACAATTAGAAAGGGTATTCTCTTCAGTGGAGAGACGGAGACAATAATTGAACTTGACAGTGTTTTTACACACCAATCTTTCCAAATCTAAAAAATCTTTAACTATACTTTAAACGACTTAGTATGGGGTCAATTATGTATGCACAATCTAACTGTCCCTAGGCATCTAGAATGACCAGCACATCTGTAAACATAAATGGTCACATTGGGTGAGTGTTCATGCCATGGGCAAAACAAAGGAAGTAGATTGTAGACACTTACATTGCCGCCTAATCAAGGTGACAATGAAATCCATCAGACAAATGCCTAATAGATAAATCCTCTTTCCCTTGGAAGGTAGTGTTTTTAGGTTTCCCAAAAGAGTGCTGTCTCAATCACATAAAAACACTTATTATTTTATTGATGGTAATTTTATTGCTCCTGCTGCATTCTTTCTAAAATAATTTGAAATCAAACAAGGAAAATGAGACCCCTCCACATAATAATTACTGTAGAAGGTGTGCAGACCAGAAAACCTAAATGCCAGCATCACCTATCATAGTCTCCAAGAGCCATAACCTTTCAATATCAACCAAACATTTAAACTTCAATTCTGGGTTAGTTAAAAAAAAAGTACTCCACTAGTCAAACTAGTAACTACAACATGCTCAGACTCTTGCTGTCATTTTTAAAACAAGCAAACAAAAATAAAATAAACCTTGTTTGGTTTGGGAAGCACCTCTGGTTCTCTGTGCTCCTTCTTCAAATAATTCAGCTCCACTAAATACATTACAAATAACAATGCAATTCCTACACCACTTTTCAGGATCACAACAGAAAAACAATTGAGTAACGTGTGAATCACTAAAACATAAAGTAGGTTTGAGATTTCATTTGAAAGGGAAACACATTTGAAAATCTGTAATAAGCAACCCATTATTGCCAGAGTACCTACCATCTGCATTGCAAGACTGATATGAATTCACACAAAATGGATATTTACCTATTAAAAGCTTCAATAGAAAACTCAAAGATAGCCTCAATTATCATTGTATTATTTTTATATAATCTTGTATAATCATTATTGTACACAGCTTTCTACAATCAAAAGCAAATCACAGATTAAAATCTGCACTTCCAACAACACATTTATCACTGAATCAATTACATCATCATTACAAATGTAATATTTCCAAGTTTAAAATGTGCCTCAAAAGTATTGATAAACCCTTTTTAGAAATGTAAGTGCCTGTGTGTGTCCAGTATCTCTTCCCATGACAATCTTATTTGAGATACCAGGAGAGTGCCCATAAGGAGACAAACCACAGAACAGCATTCAACTGGCTAAAAATAGAGATCAATATCCTTTCTCAATGCAGTATTTTTAATTAAAATGCAACAAATAATAAAAACTAAACTGTGTGTAAACCCCGGTTAAGATCAGAAAGCATGTTAACAATGCACCTTACAGAGAGGTTGTGACACAAGTGCAATTATCTTATAAAACCTTTGTGTTATAAAAGGTTGGTTTACAAATCTTGACAGCCTGCTTTAGGTCCTACAAAAGTTGCAGAAGCACCTCAAAAGTATTTGACTGCTATCACTTGCAAGGATTTTGTACTCAATATAGGGCAAACTAATCAATTCCCATGTGGTTTCAATCAGAAATTGTTTAAAACTTTGGTGAAAATTGTATGTAAATAAATAGACCACTAATTGTTCCCTTCCCAACAGAGACATTCTACAGGCCAGTAAATGCATTCATCAGAGAAAGACAGGTCTTCTGAATGAGATCATTAAAACTTTAACAAAAAAAGTTGTAATAACTTTGTCTCCAATTTAGTTTCATCACCAAACATACTTAGGCTTACCGTGTAGAGTTTGGAAAATCAGCTCCTTATACAAGATGAGCAGAGGAATTCCAGAGGAAGCTGGTAAATATTGTGTGTTTGCTGAATCCCAGTCCTGAACTGATTGCTTCCTTCACCCAGCCAAATCTCCAGCAGCAGCTGTCACTCACAACACAAGCTGCCCACCATCTATTTATAGACATCCAGGCACAGGGACAGTCACATTTTCCAGGAGGTTTCTGAGGCTTGGGAAGAGACTGGACATTACTGGGGGAGGGTAAAGACATAGAAGAGACAGCTATACGTAACATGTTTTGGTAGCTGACATTTGTTTACTTATATTTCATGGCGCTTGCCCCATTTCATGTGACATCATATACTCATTTGTTGTGCAATACCTAACTTTCTAGGGAGCAAAACATCATTCTTTCACTATCAGAAGAACAACAGTACCGCACGAGTACTAGCACAAGTACTCTTTTCACCTGTAAGCACTAATAAATGTTGTACACTAAATCAAACCTCTATTTTCCTGTTTGACAGTCCTGCCATATTGGATCCATGTGCTATTATAACTTCTTATGCTAAAGTTGAAAATAAAAAGCTTTTTAGACACTGGACTCACTGCATCTTTAGTTCACAGGGCTACAAAGTAATTGTGGACTAAGCTTTGAGACACACAGTACACTGGGCCTAGGGGTAGGAGTGTAGGAAGGTGCCAAAAGAGGAGCACAGAGCAGTGGAGCTCAACAGTCAGTCCTGGTCCTGGACTGGTCCCTCAAGCAGTAGTGGTACTGAGCAATTCATGGAAATGAAATGTGCATGTGCATGCATGGACAACCCAAATTTGCCACAATGTATGTTACTTTTACCAAAGCCAGAATTCTTTGCAAAATAGATTAAAAAAGTTGACTTCATAGCATCATCAATACAACACCACAACGGTAATTAACCATCATATTACTAAGAAAGTGATACATGGATTTATATGCCATTTAAAATTAAATATTCTCTCGGTATGCCAGATTTATTTTCCCAACGGCTGTTAACAATTAGGAGATTAAAAAAGTTAAAGCTGAACTCTGAGCAGAAATAGATAATCACAATAAAATATTTTCCCAAACATATCGTATGTTTTTGATTAGGAAACTACCTAGTCTATTCCAGCCACTCTAGCAATGTACTTGCAGTGTTCAGTGAACTAATCCACCCATAATGCCATCCGCCTGGAACACTAATGATTGGAATTATAATTTAGTGTGGGGGCAAAGATGTTGTCCCTCCTCACAGTGCTCAGTATTGGATGTTTATTTAGAAAACTTAAGGTGATACCATGCATGTCTAAACAGGCTTTTCAAGTAAACCAATGTGTAAGAAGGCTAAATGTTGAAGGGTGGATACAAATGGTAGTTCCCTCTTGTGGCTGATCCACAATTCTTCATGTTTGATTTAAATATTAAAATATAGAAGAGCAAGCATCTAAAATGAAAGTCACATAAAAAGTTTAAAATAAACACTGCAATGTAAAACTGGAAATTTATGTCAAATAAATAGTACATTATACTTTCTCTAAAATCCAGGCTAATGTGTATTTTTACTTGACTCTTGGGGACATTTTCCTTTGTGTCTTTCTAGATCTGTGAAGTATTAGAGTCAAAAATATGTCTCTGTGACCGAGTTTCCTGGAATAAAGACTGTCTTTCTTTACACTATTGCACTTTCTACTTGTGCAGGGTTACTGGTCTTGTGTTCACCCCTGAAGTTTCTGCAGCAGCCTGTAGTGGAAGGACCTTCTGAGTCCAATAAGTGTATCCACTTATCCCACCACTACTACTGGGTATTGAGGTAGGTGAAATGGCTTTTAGGATTAGGACTAGTAATATTCTTTTGGCATATAAATCATTTTGATAAAACAGCAGTGTTGGTGAAATATTTTCATTTTGTTGGTAGTGACTCATACAGTGCTGGCTAAGAAATGTTTCAGCATATTGGGAAACCTCTATTGTTTATTGTATATTTGAACAAGTAGTAAATTGGAAGTTGTCTTGGGCTTTTGCTAAATACAACCAGTGATCTTCTGATGTACAGCCAGCTCCAGATAGATTTTTTTCTTTTATGTATAGTTATCATTCCATGACCTGTCTTACCCAGCTATAAGTAAACCAACTGTTACATGAAAAAATGTAGATATAGCTATAGGGTAGGTAACTACACAGAAATAGATTGCTAAGTGCTGTGATGTGCTGTACAGAGCAATTGCGTTGCTGAACAACAAATTCTCTGATAACAATGACAGCAACAAAATTATAAGATGCAAGCTTCTAACATACAAGGATTTTTATGGCTGAGCAGTTGTTCACAAGCTTATATACAATATTGGTAAAGGTAACATTTAACTGAAGTGGTGGAAATCTCTCTAATAGGGCCTAAGATAGTAGTAAAACTCCACAGGGTTGGATATAAAAAACAGATATAACAAACAATAAACGCAGCTCTGTAATCATTAATACATGAATACATATATATTTTTAGATAACAGCAAAAATATAACAGAGGTTCTAATAATGGATAAGCAGCAACATTTTGACTAGGTCAAATCAGCCTCAACTATACAACTGAACAGTCAAAAATTGAGTTTTCAGTGGAATATTATACTTTCTTTTATTATGTTATTGCAATGAACTCAATTATTGTTTTTTTGTGTCTGATTTGTCAAAGAAGAATACCAAATTATGTGCTAGAAAATGAGAATAAAAAGTAGGGGTTCTAATTATAAATTCAGTAAGGGTTTTTTTTATAAAGCAATGACCTGACATTTACCATACATTCTCTGGTGAAGAATCAGTTTCCGGCATTAAAAGAAATGGACCTAACAAATTCACCTTTAGAGAATGTCTAGTGAATGTCAGATTCACTGCTTTATAAATAGACCCTTAGGCTAAGTGAAAACTCGATTGCCAAATGGAGTAAATAAGACACACATTGTCACAAACAAAAATGTATTTACATTTTGCCAGGTTGAACACAGTACAGCTGGGAGTACAGTTTGTCTTTGCAGAATTACATTGTCTTTCTGGATGCTGTTTTATTTTTATTTTTACTATAATGAAAAGCCACAGCAAGTGGAAAAGCATATATATATATATATATATATATATTGTAAAAGGGAACAGGATGAAAATACCCATTGTTTTTTGGTCAAGTTATGCAACCACATCAGAATAGTCCCTAAAATGTGATGTGTACATTTTAGTTCAGTTTCATTTTGAGATCACTGTACACCACACAGTAACACAACAATTTATAATACTATAACTAATTCCTTTTGTTGCAAGATGTATATGGATTTCTTTAAATAATCTAATTCAAATCCCCCTGCAGCATTTCTTTTTTTTTTTTACAAATGAATTTTTATTGAATTTTTCAACAGAGATATAAATTACAGGTACAGTAACCAAAAACATTAAACAACACTGAGAGTACAGAAAACAGAAGGAAAAGGCGGAACATTCAAAGAAAACACTCAACCAGGTTATAAAACAAACAGTAGTAGATGCACAATACAATTTGGTTTATTATACCAGTTCGTGTTTACAAAACATTAGGTGCAAACAAAACAACTGTTTCAACACAATATTAAAAAAAAGGCAGAACTTCATCAAGATTTCAAGATACTATGAACATGACCCAATCCAGTAGCAAGTAGGTCCTCTTTATGAAAAATACGTGCATAATCCTGCGATATATGACCACTGAAGATAGTTAAACCAGATTTGGGGGCCTGTTTGTGTGGACCAATGATTGAAACAGTAAAGATAAAAAAGGAATCAATAAAGAATGAGGGAAAAAAAAAAGAAGGAAGAAGAAAAAAGGGTGGGGGAAGGACTGGGTCGGCCCTACAACCCAAGTAGATGGTGACTTCACAAGTTATTACCATTACACAGAGATAAGTGTGCCTGGGGGCAAATCCCAAATCAAACCTTCCAGGGTGAAATGAGATAAATGTCTCCCATGGAGCCCAAACATGCAGCCTGGCCGTAAGCTCTTCCATTAGCTGAAAATCCCTTATACGGTCAAGAAGCCCCTGCAACAATTCAATGGAATTTAATTCAGGCATTTAAACAGTTCAGTCCATATCCCTCCATTTCATCATTTCAAACTGATCCTTGGTAGATTTCGTAATTTGTATCTTCAATTCTTCACAGTTCATATCTGGTTCTTCTGAAATACAGACTTTGCGTCACATTAAGCATGTCTACTTTTACTATGACCAAAGAACTCCATCTTTGATTCATTAATTTGTGGCATATTTCCCCAAAAGAGCTAGTCTTTCCCCATATGCTGAATGATAAACTGTCTTGCCCTAAAGTTTTATTTGGACAACAAAGTCTTGCACACCTCCCTTTCAATTTAAAATGCTAAAAATTGTTTGTGATAAGAAATTCAGAAACTTTATTAATAACTGTTACAGGAACTATCTGAGAATCCTGCAATGTATCTTTTGGGGTTCTGGAGGCTGCTTTTAGCATCAAACCATCAGATATTGGTCCTAATTTTCTGAACCAGGCAATTTGGGACAAATCCTCAGTCTTTTTAAATATGGGCCACTTGTAGAATATTTACCTTACAGAAAAATTATTATTTTACAAATAGTTTGCCCTGATGCATTAAAATAAACCAATAATTAGAGAAGACTGTCATTCTTGAACTCCTAGAAATACTAGCTGCATACTGACCATCTGGATTTCAAAACTGTCTGAGATACTAACCAGATATACAGGTCAGGTAGGTCTCTAGCTGTAAACTTGTTTCTGGCTATTAAATATAAGGGAAATATTCAAAAATCGGTCACATTCAGTGCTTTGGATGACAGTCAGGCAACTAGAATTTTCAGAAGGAGAAGTAATTGCAAACTTGGTGTCTATTCATAGCAGGTTTTCTTTAAATCTTATAGAGGGAAGTGGTTTCATGTGACTGTTTTATCACATACAATAACAACTTGAAATGTCAGTTTTAGTTCATGTAATATACAGGGCAACCTAACAGAGGAAATGGCTATTAGCAGAGGACCGAAGAAAAAGGAATAGAATTTCTTACATTCTTTAAAAACCTCATGCTTGAGTATGTAAAAAGCATTCTTGAGTACATGATAAAGAAATACAACAGATAATACTAAAACAAGCAGAAGAAATAAAAAGAACTAAAAGAAATAAAACTGTAGTAATGGTACTTGTAAACATTTTTAGTTCTTTGATTGTATGACTTTGTGTGACCTTTTCTTGTGCTGATACCTGAACTCTGAAGCACCCCATGCTGGCATTAGATTAACAGTTCTTCCATGCAGACACTGATGCAATTGATATCAGTTTAGTTTTACCTAATGACATGACACCGACCACTAATGAATTAGTTGAGTTGCCTGAACATGAAATAACAATAGCTTTAAATAACAAAACATGCCTACAAAATATGGTAATACACCTCCACCTGTATTTTTTGGTGGGATGTGAGTTGAAGGAAGAGAGTATGGGTCCTGATTTATTAAAGCTTTCCAAAACTGGAGGGAATACACTTTTATTAGTGAAGCTGGGTGATCAAAAAAACTGTAATGGATCTGGTGCAGGATTGAAAACATTTGATAACAAATAGCAATCAACTTGAGGAAATGCATTCCAGGTTTGCTGCATAACCCATGTTCAATGAAGGAAAGTGTATGCTCTCCAGCCTTGGAGAGCTTTAATAAATCAGGCCCATGGTGTCAGTGGTAGGGAAATAGTGTCATCATGATGTGCATATGGCAGCATAGGCCAAAAGATCCATCACAGGATGGTTGTGGTGTGTTTAGGCTTGTGGACAGGTCTGCAGTGGCACAAAATTGTGTCTTGCATTACCCACTAGACTTGAGGAAGAATCGATTATTTTGTGACAAGATAGATGCCCATGAAGTTCAACATGGGCCAACATTAATATTCATTTACTGTACACTGCCTAATCATAAGGTTGAAGACCCTGCACCCAGGAGAAGCAGAAAGAAGCTGTGGATAATGTATTATCTCCATTAGGTGGGCTTGTCATCTGGATCAGGGATATTTGTAGACTGTAATTTTGTTTTAAATATTCTTATCAGGTATGTCAATATCTCTATTACTATTCTGAATCCCACATTAAAATTAGACAATGGCTCAGGATGAGCATTCTGACAGTTCTGTAGCTATATAGCCCCATACACAGCAAGCTACCATACACAGTGTGTTCTGACACTTTTCTATTATCACCAGCACTATGTTTTCAGCAGTTTGTTTTGCAATAGCTTGGAATCAGTCTGGATGGACTAGACCCACCCACATCCATGCTGATTTTTATTATCCTTAAGTGCCCACAACCACAATGCCAGTTCACTTCTTATAATTCCCTGGAAGGAACTATACACTGCATGCAGGGAACAACCCACGCGGCTGTTTGGAGGTGTTCTGACCCAGTCATCTATTCATCACAATTTGGCACTTGATACATGTAACAAGACACTGAGAAGCTGGACACTGAGCTGCACACTGATTTCGTCATTCTAAAAAGAATTTTATTGCCCACAAGTGTCACTATCTCCACTGAATATCCACCTGTTCTGACAAGTTTCATTTTAAACATGCTTAGTTATAGAAGCCATCAGGATGGCATAATTGGTGTGCAGCTTCAACTAAGACAACTTTTGGACTTGTATACACCTATGTCTGGCAGAACATGTGCCTTAAAGCAGAGACATCCAGGCCCTTGGTACTGACTGTTCACTTACTTCCTAATATATCCCTTTCTGGAAGCATCCATTGTAAGGAGATAATTAGTATTATTCATGTTACCTGTAAAAGGTTTTTAATGTTTTGTCTGATCAGTGTAGGTGCCAAATTACATTTGTACCAACCCAACTGTCTGCAGATGTGGTTAAAGTAACCTGAAAATATATGCCCATGGCAAAATATAAACCTTGTAATCTGGTCCAAAATGAGTATACAGGTGCAAGAGATGCAGTGGTTAAAATAGTGTAGTCTTCCATATAGCCAGCAGGTGGTGCACTTTTGGTGCAAAAAAAAAGGCTTGTTTTCCCCTAAACCTCCTTTATATGTATTAGATAACTATCTCAAGTAATGACAAAGTTATGCAGAAAACATATGTTTATAGCAAAAAGGTGCTGCATAACTTTTGTAAGACAAGGTCACCAAAAAACTGTTTTGTTCATCCCCAAAGCAATGTTCTATGTTGCTATCTTAAATAATAAGAAAGCTACCCTGAAATACATGATCAAAGCATAATGTAAAAATTTCTCTGGCCAAAAGGGTAAGGATGCAAGAGTTTAGGTGGTAAAAAGAACGTATTCCTCAGTATAGCCACCAGGTGGTGCTCTAGTCTGTTGTCAACATCATTAGAATAAATAAACTTTTTAACTAAACTAAAGGAAACAAGCTGTTCGCAGACTGAAATGACCTGGTATAGATATAGCTAGGCCCATAGGAGATGGCTCAATCTAAGTTTTCAACTAAGATGTAGATTGTTTCTAAATAGGCTGCTTCGTTTTGGTTTTGGTTTTTCAACGTAACACATGGTGCTTTGGGAAGCCTTTTTCATGGTATTAAATGTTCATTTGTAAAATAGATATAAACATTTAAACCAAAATTGGATCTAAAGCCATTTTACTTTCCCTTTAAAACTGCTTGAAGCCTAACTCCAATGAATGTACATAAAAAGGTTAAGCTTTGAAAAGTTGAATTGATCAATTTATTCCTCACTGATTTCCAAAAGTGCAAAGTTCCCAAGAAAATACAAAGCTTACCAATATTCATAAATATTCATTGTTCCCCAAAAGGACATTTTAATGTTGCTTTTCCACTTGCTGTGGCTTTTCTAAGCATACAGTGTTGGTAGAGCATCAGTTTCATTTATCAATCCATGATAAGCATCAAAAGTATGAAAGTAAACAAAAATTCACACATTTCGGGATCCAGCCAAACAAGAAAGAAAAGCAGGAACAAAATGGTGGTGACCATGATAGAAGAGGGACAGGAGAATGTATTTTTAAAAATTGTGATTAGACAGGTGGGGTATGTGACCAGCCTGGTAGCAATTTTTTGAAAAATGGGTTTAGTTTTGCTGTAAAAGTTTGATCACAGTCATACATATGGCCCATAACATTGATTCTGGATTTTATTGGAGACAGCTTGACTGCCAAGAGTAATGGCTCCAATAATGTGCCTTCCCCCAAGACTGCAATACAATAAAACTTAGACAAAGTCATGGGCCAACCTTAAATTTGTTGAATAAATTGAGGAAATGTTTCCTTCTCACTAGATATAAAACCTTTTCATATGGAAACAAATATGTTTTGCTTCGCATGTAATCTGAAACAAGCCTATAATAGAGAAAAAGGCATAAGATTTTTTTTTTAATTTTACTTAAAACTTTTGTAGACTTTTGATTTAAATTTCATTGGTAACCTTTTTGCACAGGCTAACAATAATAATAACAATTTTCT
Source organism: Pyxicephalus adspersus (assembly GCF_032062135.1). Classification (NCBI taxonomy): domain Eukaryota; kingdom Metazoa; phylum Chordata; class Amphibia; order Anura; family Pyxicephalidae; genus Pyxicephalus; species Pyxicephalus adspersus. Next base: position 116,893,446 of record NC_092859.1, on the reverse strand, counting down.
TCTATGAAAATCCAACCATTCAAGTCCATGCCTTAGAGTAGCAAGGAAAAGTACAGCTGAGGGGGGAGTGCTGGAAATAATATCATCTTAAAATGAATGATAAATAAGTTACACAGAAAAAGGAAATTATGTACAAATAAAAGCATATGAGTTTTTTCCCATATTTCTTGCATTAAAATATAATCTAAAATGCTTCCTACTGCAGTTCAGACACAAATAGTGCTTTGTGAAGATCATGAAAGTTTCAAGAGCCAAACAAATGAATATTTCAGATTGGAATAATGTATATAAATATATATAGACATTGGCAGTCTTTAGAATCATAATGAATAGTTACAGGCATGGGAGCAGTGTGTGGGAGATATGATAATGTATGTTGGGCTGTTGGCGAGGTCTGACCACGTCAATGTTAGGTCACTCATTTTAGGCAACATTGTTAATGTTTCCACAGCACAGCAGACACCCTCAAATTCAGTGATGACATTTGTACCTGCTTTTGAAAGATGTTGGTTTAATTATTTCATTCTGACATCTACTAGTTCTTACGCTTTTTAAGTTTCCTTCTCCTTTTTCCCAAAAACATTTTCCACTGAACACTCCCTTCTCTACATTTAGACCACATCCTATTTTCTGTTCTATTTAACTCGCATTTATGAAATAGGAAAAAATGAAACTTTAGAGCAACTTCCAATTACTTGAAAAAAACTACCTGAAGTTTCCTTTTATGTAAATATATTTTACAAAATCCACTAATCTATGGATCTAGATATTTTGTTTGTAAAATGAAAATGTATGATATCCTCAAAAATGAATGCTTTGGATAGATTCTAGCATGTTTAGTTGGCTTCCATTAACATTTGGGAAGAATACTGGGGGAAAATGAACTCCCAAAGATTCTATAATCACAACCTCTCTGGTGCTCCCTTGTTTATTCTGTAGGCTAAAAAGCATAAATGAAAAATAGAACCCAAGCTGCTGAAAAAAAAGGAAAGAAGTAACGAAATATGACATTAAACCATATTCTACAAGCAATGTTAAATATTGAGAGGGGAATGGCTGTTTAAACATTTAGGTAAAATTTTGGCAAGTTACTCATGGTTCGATGAATCCTTAATGGGTGAAATATAAATAGAGGATACATCACTAAACCATCTATTTCTGCTTACCCAGATACCAAGCCAATGACAGCCAGAAAAAGAAATATACATACAAGCCATAAGCATATTCAGGCTTGTCCATGCTCCCCATGGCTTGGATATATTTATTCTGATCGTCTCCATCATTAGGCTGGGTTCTTTAGATATGTTCATTGATTCTCTTCTTTCACCCCTAAATTCCCCGGTCTTTCTCTAACTTGCATCTACATGTTATCTTGCACAATATCCCCACGTCCATCTATCTTATTTCCAGGTTGCTTTCTACACTCTGCAAATTACAGAATTGTCCCTATTTAGTTTAGATGTATTTACTCTATATCCTTTCCACACCTACCTTATAACAAATCTTTTTTTTTTATACAATGCTAGAAACCTGAGAGAGATGATGAGTGTCTGAGTTTTCCGGTTTGCTCTTATTTGGTCAGAGTGTGATAGAATTGCTTTAACTTAAAATAAATTTAAATTCTTACATCATCTGAATCTTTATATTTTGATGGACCACAGTGTACTCCTATGGCAACATGAATCTCAAATTTTAGCTCCATATAATTTCAGGATTTAGGGTCACATTAGGAGATTTTGGGCCCCCTGGTCTAGCCTTTGGCTTCAAACTCCTCATGGATTTCCCTGGCTTGTATGTCAAATTTGTAACTCCCATAGTACCTTAGTCCCCATATATAAATCATGGGCGATACTACTCAAACCCAGGGCCCTTGGCCAAATTTCCCTTCCTATAGAAGTGGCCAGTGGAGTCCTCCACTGCCAATTTGCACCATGGCATCCCTGAATCCTATGAGGATAGAGGGATGAAATTTGCGATGATGGACACCACAGATATTGGAATACCATGAAAGAGGCCCTGGAGGTCCCCCAACTTGCATGTTAAAGTAGGGCCTCTGGAGGCCCAAAATCTCAAAGTAGAACAACCTAAAAGGAGAAAGTTTCTTCCCAAATTTTGGGCTTTTTGACCCCGTACCTCTGAACCCTGTGGGGCCAGTCAGAAGCTGGGAGTACCTGTTCTGTTGATAATACTGTCAATATTCAGATGACAATAGGTAGGATTTTTCCAGTACAAAAAACAAAAGGTATTTGGAGCAAGGGAGCAGTTTCTGTGTACAGCTGGGTGCTGCTGAATTATTGCAACCGTAGTCCACATCCTATATGGCCCATTCACAAATCCAGCCCTGGGTGATGTACAGTATTTCTATTTGCCTTACCTTGGGTCCTGTTTCATGTTTTTTGAGAGGGTGAGTTATTTTTGTGTTCACATTTTTGAATAAACTGTAAAAGGGGTTCTAATTAGGGCTGATCTCCTTGCCCTGCTTTTTTATGTGTTTTGTTTCTTTTTAATTGTTTTGCCCTGGTTCTGACTGATAGTTTTACAAGATTTAGAATAAAATTAAATCCCATTGTAAGGCCCTGCTCCAGCACTAGCACTCGCCAGGCACCTTTCCCCTAATCTAACGTCGCGATCTGTGCCGATATATATACCCAATGCTCAGTGCCTGAGCTTCACACAGTTTTACCAGAGTGGAAGTAAAGTGAACTCTCCAACAGCAGCAAAACCATAAATATTTTTTTTTCTAGTAGATCAACACTGTGATTTATATGTATGGCAAAACATGGTCTACAGCATATGAAATGAAATTTTGCTTTGGTATGTGTTGTGTTAGGACAGCCCAATGTCGCAGACTGCACCAAAAACCGGATGCTGTGTTTTAAAAAAGTGCAACACACAGCGACATGTTGCCATGCCCTCTACTAACAGTGGGGTGGCAAGGTGCATTTAAGAATGAATTTCTACATAGAAATGTGGGCTTTAGCACAATGCGCTAGTGAACATTAACTAGTCCTGATATCCTTTATATACAAAAGACAAACTGAAGTTTTCATCCTTCTACACACTATCCAAAACCAGAAAGGTTTTGGCTTGACATAAACTTTTTTTTTTACTTCCTTAGCTATTCTAAATTATGCAAAGACAGCCATAAAATAACACTAGTTATATTTTGTGAGCTGTAGTCATTTGTTGACATCCAGCTCATAACTGGCAAATACTATCAGTGCTTTTGTGTGAATTGGGACTTTTCACGTAGGATCACATGGTTAGGTTTATTCTGTGGTTTCACTTTCACCAGAGGCAGCACAGTGATTGGCCAGTCTGCTACTCACTGTCTGTGACTCCAGTCTTTAGCAGGCAGATGAGGAAGTCAGACTGCTGTTTGAAGAATCATGATTTGGTGTTCTCACAGCTCGCCGGACCGTTCCCGGGGTGAGTGTTTTTGGAAACTTATTGACAAGAAAAGGAATGGTGATAAATAGGTATTATTAATGCTTTTGTGAAAGGCTAAGTGTAACAGGTATTTTATATTGGAGAAGACAATCAGAGGAAAGGTGGCGAACATATCCCAGCAATAAACAGGAACAAAAGCCACAACAGAACAGGTAACGAAGCCTCACAATCACTTCAAATAAAAAAAAAAAAAAAAAAAAAAAGGACAGGCGCAAAGAGTGAATACAATCGAACAGCATTCCAAGACACAACCAGATGTCAGTGGATGCCACATCCAATCTGTTGGACTAGGCTGTAATTCCCAACCATCATCTTTAGCACCTGCTACAATGATACAATGTTTGTCACAAGAGCCACAATGAATCCAGAGCTCAGGGAAATCAGCTGAATGCTGGAAAGGCCCTTGTGACAAAGGTTAGAAAATAGAAAATAGTGTTCTGTTCACCAAGCTACATGACTGAGGCCAGTTGTGACACTTGTAGGGGTTTCCCAAAACACTTTTTTTTATTATGGTTGCTGACAGCATAGATTGACCTGGAAATGCATCTTTACTATAGATCAGCCCTTTAGCAGGTCTCTTCTATTTCTATTAAGGTGTGGAGATTTACTATCTCAATTTGTTCTGGTCACACCGTGACTGGTAGAGATAGTGATGAGAAAGAGAATAATTACATGTTACAATGACATCTCTCTTTAATTTATAGATTTCTTTTATGAATAGTACACATGGGAAGATGTGAATCTGAGGGGAATCCAGCAGTCCACTAATCACAAGAAACTGATTCTTGGGTTTACAATCAGTTAAAGAGGGATTGAGTGTGTTGGTTCAAATTGATCAAAAGTACATGAGTTGTATCATATATATGAATAATCAAGCAAATCCAATCCAACAAGTCTGGAATTGCTTTCGATAAGTAAAACATGACTGGAAGGTCAGAATTTCATACCTACCTGTGCAGTATTTTAGGATTTAAGATTGATTGATTACCAATCTGATATTCGGTCAGATAAATGCAAAAATACCAATTGATCTGTTCATGTTTACTAGGCTTTACTATTGTATCTTCAGAAAAAATAAAAGGGAACGTTTCCCAGTGGACTTCAGAAACCCGACTATTTACTAGAGATGCACTTTAATTTTAAATCATCTGGTCGAGTGATCTTTATTAAAGCTAAACTCCAGGCACAAAAACTTCTATTTACATATATTGCTCAGTAGTCATAAAGATTATAAATCCACTTTGTAGGCAGTAAATACATTTGGATATTGAGTTATAAATGCAGAAGTGACATCTACCTTTGGTGCACAAAGCCTGTGCAGAGAAGTGAGCTCTGGAAGAGATCCAAAAGGTCCATTCACTATGGCTGACTGTAGCAAATTACATGGAGGGGCAGATAACAGACCAGTCACTGCACATTCAGAGAGAGCAGCAGTGACTGTTCTTTGTTAAAGTGAACTCCTGCACAAAGGCAAACTCTGACACCAGATTACTGCATAGATTTGGAAGAGTCACACAAAGCACAATAAAATGTTAGAATACACATGCCTTTTATACCTAGACTATATTTCTAATTCCAGAATTCAACCAAACCAAAACATAGAATACTAAAAATAATGTTTTAGTTGGAAGATGTGGGTATAGCTAAATACCTTGGTTCAACATTAGGTGTCCCAGAAAATTGCTTTAATTGTTTGACTTTTATATCTATGCAACCAGGAACTTGTATGTTGCTATTTATTTCTGTAATGCACATTGATGAAGTAAACTGCATGCAGGCTGTTTATTCTGTCGTGCATCATAGCACAAATGTATTTTGAAAGTATATTGGGGTGCTCTTCACAAAGAAAGGTACTGCAACACACAAAAACACATATTGGGGTTGATGTATTAAAGTTAGCTATCAACTATCATAGGAGAACCTGGGAGATCCAGCAAACCACAAATTAATGTGCTCCAGACAATGAATTAAAGACATTTGCCAACTAAGCAAACAATTTTTAGGAAATCTATTCCAGGATTGCTGCATTGCCCAGGTTTTCCCATGATAGTCTATCTTCTCCAGTCTTGGAGAGCTTTAGTAAACCAGGTCCTATGTGTATTTCTTGACTGCTCCAACCTTTTGGCTGTGTCAGGTTTATCCTGACTAGAAAATACCAGTCCATGTTATTCATTTCAGTTATAAAGTTTAACTTCAGTGCAATATGTTTACAGCGTAGGTCAGTTCCTCAAAGAGTCTTGTATTCACAGTACATAAAACTGTGACAATCAGAAACCAAATCGCAATGACGATATGTGATGAAATGAAAAGGAAATCTGATAAAGTGCAGATGACATCTGTTTTGATGTCTCATACATTAGATCAGCAGAAAATATTTTTGGTGTTCTTTGTACTGTACTTTATGTATGCTATTCTTTGACATTGGTTACATTCTACTAGAGTATCAGAACATAAGTATGGTTGTGCTAACTACTTTTATTTGTGCATTGGTGGACAAGTCCCAATGGCTTCTACCATTCCTTCCTAGTGAGTGAAGAGAAATACCCAGTGCTTACAGGTATGAGTGAGCATGTAGCACTCTCCCCTTCTCCCATGATGCAACTATAAAATGCGGCCATGGAAGGGGTGCGTAGCACTTTTTAAGTTCAGCATGATATTTAGTATTGTTCTTCTCACTTGTGTCTGGTCTTTTGTCTGACTTTTATTTTCCATATTGTAGGAAATTGCACCTTGGTATGGCTTTTGTGTCTATTTGTCTACATTAATTTACAATGTATTATTCTTTTTAAATAAAAGAAACTTTTATGAACATTTAATATCTACTATTTCCATCCAGCATTTGGTGAGTCTGTGCAAGTTTCCTATTAAGCTCTATTGTACAGCTGTTCTGCTAAAAATAATCAGCTGAATAGGTCAGAGGCCGGGAAGTAGGTCAGCCTTAACCCCCTGCACAAGCAACCAAAATTGCTAAAATGAAAGATATCCCAGCAGGTTTTAGATTCTATAAGAAAGTCCAGCAGGTTTAGCATTCTATAGGAAAGCCCAGTAGCCTTATGAAATTTAATGTCATAGAGTGTGCCCTTTAATAAAAGTTTATTGCCAAACAAACATTTTAGATTACTAAAAAATAATAGAAACCTTAGATCATAAACTTGTAAATGTAAAAAATAAATTGATCCAATGCCATTATAAGTTTTTCTTTCTTTTACATCATATGTCTTTCCTTTCCCCGTGTATTTTTGTTTTTTGATGGGTCTTAAGACTTGTTCAGGTGTCAGACAAATGTCAGATGTTTGTCATTGGAAACAATCTTTTGTGATTGTTTTCAGAGACAATTGAACGAATGAGCACAGTACACACAATACTGTTCTGTTCTTGGAGGAAGAGAATGTGTGAGCAGCACATGCTTGTTGTACAGGGAATTAGGCAATTCCATAAAACTAAATAATATTACTAATACTAAAGCTATGTTTACAACCACAAAAAAGACGTCAACTTAGAATGTGTACTTTAGTCTCTTGTGGCCTTCTACATTTTGTGTATACAGACTTCCTAATTTTAATTTCTTAAAATTAATTTAGTTTTGTTTCCACCCTTACAGAACTGATGACTCATTACTACCTTTATCATTCTTATCTAGGGATGAACTAACATTTAGAGAGAGAAGTTGTCTGGTGACATGAGATGTTGTAAGAATCTTACCAGTCTATTTACCTGTACATCAGTGGTTTTCCACCTTTATAGCAAAGTTTATCCCTAAGACCATAACCACCCAATTTGTTAAGCAAAAAGTATACCAATGTGCACCCTGAAAGGAAAACAATTTGTGCTGCTTCAAATTGTGGTTGTGAGCAGCAGAGGAAGCATAAAGGGGCATGGATAAATAGAGCCCCTTTATGCTTCCTCTGTTTGAAAATTTCCTAAGTACAAATTACCTTTAGGGTCTCTTTACAGAACCTTTTTGAGATGCTACATTTGGATGATGGAACTACTCTACTCTGTGTCATGCATAAGCTCTCTGGATACTAAGTTCACCACTTTCTATAAAACATCTGCTAATAATGGAGGGGTTTAAAAAAAACTTTCAAAATAGATGTGCAGAGAGTTGTTATGTAACAAGATTTTTTTTTTAATTTATTTACTATATTTACTAACCGTAACATATTTGTTCCTTCTTTGTCTCCAGCAGACCAAAAGTTTAGGATGAAATAAGGCTGTGCCATGCCTCTTCTGTAATGTCTTCTAAATGTCCACACTACCAGCAGATGAGTAATCATGCTGAAAGGTAGGAACAGCAGTTTTGTGTCCTCTTTTTTCATCAAGCTGAAGCAAACCAGCATGTTATTGTAATAAACTTGTTTAAAAGATAAGAAAGTAATACAGGAAGTTTAAGAGAGACATTAAACATGCTCTGCTCATTTATTTGTTAAGACTTTAATCAAAATGAATTAAATGCTTTCAAATGTAACCATTTAAAAAGATGGTTACAAAATCTCTGAAACTGTACTTGAATAAAAATGGAACTGTTATTGGAGTTTTATGAACAGCAATTTATTATGGTCAATAAGGACATTGTAGTTATGCAGTCCTTATCACACCATAAGCGGAAGACTTAGACTGAAATAGGAAGATGAAATTTGTCCCCCCATAAAATTTTGGATAAGAAAGATAAGAACATTGCAAACATTAAATGGGCAAGAGAAATAAATATGCCTATGTGTCAGGTAGGGTGTGTAACTGGGGGCTTGCAGTTATACAAGGAAATACTACAAAACAATAGAGGCTATTCTACATATAAAGAGAGTAGCTTTTCCAAAACTGAACCACAGGGGACACATGTTGTGCTTTCAGGAGATTTAAAAAAGGGTAAACTGTGGAATTATGAACTATATGGAGAAAAAGAAAAATAGGGTGTTGGAAAATATAGACAGATATGACACGTATGACAGGAGTGACAGGGAAGATTCACAGGTGGGGAAAATGGTTTTTTAGGGTGGGAGGGAAATATTATTTGGAGGGGACATGTAGAAAAAATTCACATCACAACTGGTAAATTCACAGGTGAGACTGGACACAAAGAGATATGGAATAGAACAATCTATAGCATTGCTAGATACCAGTTTACTAGATGTTTTTTCAGAGCCCTTCGGAATTTAGTAGAACGTTGATTGAAGGTAGCGGCTGATATAATGAAGGGGAATACAAATTTGGCTGTAGAATTTTATAATAAATGTAAATAGGGTGACTCCAATACATATTCATGTATACTGCAGTAGTAATAAAGAACAGGAAAATGTTTTTAATCGTAAAATGTGTCAAATACAAACCAAATGTTAGGGGAGTTATGAGACAGATTTTTGCACGAGATGAGCACAACCATTTATCTCGAGTAAAAATCATCTGATGTGTGTATGAAGTCTTAGGTATAGTACACAGGGCTAAGCAAATGTTAACTTTTAATTTTGACTATTAATAATAATATTATTATTATTATTATTATTATTATTATTATTAAGCAGGATTTATATAGCGCCAACATATTAAATAGGGATTGCAAATGACAGACTAATACAGACAGTGATACAGGAGGAGAAGACCCTCCCCCGAAGAGCTTACAATCTAGTAGGTGGGGGAATTTCACACACAATAGAATGGGAGATATGTAGTGGTGAAAAGTAGTGATGGTTTCAAAAGACAGAAGAAGATGGGTAGGCAAGTTTGAAAAAATGGGTTTTGAACAGAAAGTTGGAGCAAGCCGAATAGGATGAGGAAGACCATTCCAGAGAGTTGGAGCAGCTCTAGAGAAGTCTTGTATCCGTGCGTGTGATGAGATTATCAGTGAGGAAGTCAGTTGTAGATCATTGGAGGAGCGGAGAGAGCGGCTGGGGGAGTATTTTTTTTACCAAGTCAGAAATGTAAGCGGGACAAAAACTGTGTAGGGATTAAAAGGCAAAGCACAGGAGCTTGAATTTGATTCTAAGGTGAAATGGAAGCCAATGGAGAGAACTACAAAGAGATGCAGCAGAAGAGGAGAGAAGGAAAGGATGGATGAGTCTGGCTGACTATAAGCATTCTCCTAGTACAGCACTGTCACTGACAGCAACTGATCTAAACAGAAAGTCAGTCAGCATGGTTCTTGATTGATCTTTGCATTTTCATGTTTCTATCATTTCATAAGGTTTGTTTGCTTACAAACATACTCTTAGTTTTAGCTGTCACCATTCTTTGAACACAGAGAGCCTCAGTGACAGCTAAGGGCAATAGTGTAATAGTGTGTAAAAAAATTAGAAAAGTTTTAAGAATGTAACCAGAACTGGTGGTCTTTATTAAATATGTTTGTCCACTTGTCAACTTTTAATAAAAATGTGGGAATGGTAATTGTTCAACCAGTATACCAAATAAAATTCTTCTATGTTCTTAAAATAAAACAGGAAACTGTGTAAAAAATTATTGAGTTTAAACATTATTCGGAGAGTCATTGTTAAGTTAACCAACACCTGCTGATGCTGCTACATTTCGTCTGGGCACCTAGGCCTTGTCAGGGTCTGGTCATGGAGAGGTGAATCATACAGATAATACAGAATTTAACTGAAAGCTAAAATATTTTTTTTAGTTTGAGATAGAGGGGGTGAGGGTGAGTAAGAACATGTGTCTGGTATATATTGTCTCTTTCACTGCTTTGAATATTCACCCTCTCTATTTTTTCCTGGTAATTATTGTTGCATGACAAGAAAACAATGGAAAAACTAAAATTATACATTTTTCACTATAGCAGGAGCACCTGTCCCAATGACAGTTGTCTAAGAAGACATTTTCCTTGACGAAATTGAATCCTAGTTACTAATGTTGGTGTTTGTGTCTCCAGGATAGGAAGTAAAGGGAAATCTCCATTTACATGTGGCAGGGACTTTGACCCCTTACTACTATATCAAAAACCTAAAGGCACAGATTGTCTTCAGAAATACTATCTGTTTTGCTAGTAAAGGTTCCATTTGTTAAAAGTTTAACATAAGTGCCTAAATTTGTCTTTATTTGTGCCTGTAATTGGCTTGTTACTAAGCTTTGTCATTGGAAATAATTCACCTCCTCTTTTATTTATAGAAATCCAAATCACAGAACAACCTGTGTCTGCCTGTGTTCCCCCGGACTTTCCCCTTACCCTACGCTGTCGAGCTCAAGGTCCCAGAATGCTCTACTATCAGTGGTTTGTGCAGTCAGAGGTAACACTAACAGCTTTACTTGCATAAGTAATCCACAGTGTTTATTCTTAGAATGCTGACCTCATGGAGCAAACATGTTTGAAGAGTCACTTCCTTTTTTTTGCTATGCATGATTAAATCTACAGTTCTAATGCAGAAAAAGTATGTCACTATAAATCATCTCCTTTCTCTGCTGATAATCATCTTTGCTTTCTTACATATTTACTGTTTTTTGTTCATCACAGAGAAAATTGTTCACTTTCTTACACCGGCAAAATTATAAAGGAAAGTTCATAGATTTAGAGCTGAAGTATGATAATTTGTCCCTGTTGATGAACTAACTGTATTGGTCACTGCATAAAGTTTATATGTGTGCCCCAGGGTTCAGGAGGTAGGATAGGCTGCTTTGTAGGTATATTGAGATATTATATTGACTTTAAAAGGTATGCATAGGCATACCACCCTATGTTAATTTCCCTGGCTGAAATAATAGATGTTTTATGTAAATATCTATCTATATATAAAAATGTATGTACAAAAAAAAAGAGAAATGAAAGGTATAAACACTCCAACCATACCCACCCCTTCCACCTGTAAATCATCACTGGCCTCCCTCAGCCCTGTTTCTGTGGACGAAGTCTCTTCTCTTCTCTCATCATCTCCAACTACTACCTCTCCCCTTGACCCAATTCCCTCTGATCTACTCCGTGCCCATTCCTCCACCCTGGCCCCTGCCTTAACCAAACTATTCAACCTCTCCCTTTCTACTGGTAAATACCCCTCAGCTTTTAAACATGCCATAATTCTCCCTATCCTAAAGAAACCCTCACTGGACCCCTCCCTACCCTCCGACTACCATCCTATCTCCCTTCTCCCATATGTCTCCAAACTTCTTGAACGCCTTGTCTACAAAAGACTTACCCATTACCTGAGCACCAACTCTCTCCTTGACCCCCTCCAGTCTGGATTTAGAGCTGCCCACTCCACTGAAACAGCCCTTACTAAAGTGGCCAATGACCTCATCAGAGCTAAGTCTCAAGGCA